>NC_086455.1:119257267-119470926 GCF_028390025.1 Pseudophryne corroboree | reverse complement strand
AATGGCGGCGACGCGCGGCTGCTTATGTTGAATCCGAATCTCGCGAGAATCCGACAGCGGGATGATGACGTTCGGGCGCGCTCGGATTAACCGAGCCATACGGGAGAATCCGAGTATGCCTCGGACCCGTGTAAAATGGGTGAAGTTCGGGGGGGTTCGGTTTCCGAGGAACCGAACCCGCTCATCACTAACAATATGTATGACATATAGCCGCACTTACTTGTGCCGTGAGGGGATGCACACCTAATTGGACTGAGCCCAAAGAGAGTAATGGAAAGAAACGTCTTTACAGGAACTAATTTAATCTAGTTTTATATAACCAGGCATATTCAATACATTTACCAGCAGCCTTCAAATCTGGAAGGCAAAAGTACTACAGAATATTTTGGAATGTGAAACCAAACAGATAAGTTAATTTTAAAAGTGACAGAACTGGCAGAATAGCTGTTGATAATGCCAATGATCATGTTTCCGGAACCACCTAGTTGTTGGGAATCCAGATTTCAGGGGCCACCGGCTGACAAAATGTCCCTTATTGCCACAATACATGCTAATACTGAGAGATGTCTGTGATAAGGTGGGATAAGAACACAAAGATGGGATAAGAACACAAAGGGAGATACAGAAACAGACTTGTCGGTATTTTGACGCCAGCATCCCATTTGGCATTGGTATTTTGTTGCCGGGATTGTGTCCTCCCTCTCGATCCCGGCATTGGCATATCGACCGACGGAATCCCGTTAGTCGGGAAGCTAACTGCTTCCCGTTGTACTGTAGGTGATTAGTTTTGCAGTCGCTCTGGCCAGCACCTGACACAGAACACACCACCTAAAGATTCAGGGTAACGTTTAATTATGGTCAGAGGCAGGCCAATGGTTAGCAAAGGTGGAGGTCACATAGGCAAATGCAGGTGGGGGTTCTGGTTGCCTGGAAACCCCCCTCCTCTTGGCAAGTGGCTCAAATTATAATAATAACAATGGTATATAATATGAAGGTAGCTGCCAGGAAGAAGAGACAGGAGCCTTTCCATGGGGTGGGAGAATGTGTGCTTAGAAAGTGCACTTCTGTCTACTACTGGTTCTATTATGTTTATTTAGTATGGTATGTTTAACCTTTTCCTGACCACTTATCTTATTTATACTGTTTAAATATGTTTGATACTGCCTATACTATAGACAATCTATAGCGTTAAATATTAATACTGTATTCCATACAGTATCAAATGTATAAAAAGTACCAATGCTCAGGGTCATTACTAGGTTCTTCTACCACTCCCCCAGACTCCTGCACTTGCTCCGTAGAGTGGGAGATTATGGAATGCATTTGGAAACCCCCCTCTAGAAATCCTGCGTTTGCCATTGGGTCAGAATGAAAGATATGCAGGGACAGTCACCAACAGAAAATTAGAGTGACAATCAGACAGGAGTCACAGGAATAGACAAGCCAGGTCAGTAACAGGTAGATAATATAGATAGCTAGCAGGACTATACTTGCCTAGTTTTAAAAAGCATTTCAGGGTGATTGGGAAAGCAACACCTATGAGTGCAGTGTGGGTACACACTAGGCGATATATTGAGTGCATGTTGGCAGGTGTGTACCCCCAATAAGTCTGTAAACGTATACTGCTCTGCATGAGCATTTTTGTATCGCTGCTCAGTAAGATCTGTTTGTTGACGAAAAGACACTGATAGGTTTCAGGGTTTGTTGATGTATTTTATTCTACTCACATGTGGTTCCATATAAGTGGCCGTGAGAAACCTTATATGAAACTGAATGTAGCCATAGGGATCATAGGGGGTAATTAAGACCTAATCGCTAGGGTGCATTTTTCTGCATCCCTGCGATCAGGTAGTCGCCGCCTACAGGGGGAGGGTATGGAGTGTGTGCAGGTGTGCGATCACATTTGTAGCAGAACTGCACAAACATCAGTTTGGGCAGTTTCAGCTCAGCCCAGGACTTACTCAGCCGCTGCGATGATCGGGGCCGGAGTTGACGTCAGAATACCTCCCTCCAAACGCCTGGTCTTCCTGTCAATCTCCTTGCGATCGCCCATGCATTTGGAAATTTCGCACCATCCCGTCGCTGACTGGCAATCCCCGTTGCTGCGGTCTGTCGCGCCTGCGCATTGTGGTGCATACACAAAATTTGATATGAGAAGCTGTGTAACACTTGCAATCAGTGATATATGATTCTTGGTTCTATGGATCTTTTCATTCACACTTTCATCTACTATAAGATGTACTGTATCCAGGGTCGGACTGGCCCACAGGGGTACCAGGGAAATCACCGGTAGGCCCACTCCTTCCTCTAGGGATCAGGTTCCAGACTGTGCACTTGTTTTATACATGGTAGATATGTTGCATTACACTGCACAAGATAATTGTGTATTTCAATCCTCTGCGGAGGCTGGCCACACCCCCTTTGTAGGATGGCCACACCCGTAAGTATGGGCCCCTGGTGGTGTCAGATTGGGGCATTCCCCTGGTGGTCCCTTCATGCCCCAATCTGACACTGACTGTATCTTTACATTCTTACAGAATATACATGTCATATTTAGTGATGAGACTTGTTTCCAATCATTATGCACAAAGAGGAATTAATTGACATTGAGGTAAGTTTTTATTAATATATTGGAATATATTATTACGTGTAGTCAATTTAGTTTAAAAAAAAAATTGCACTACTGTTATGCCAATACCAATACTTTTTTTTTACTTCTATTTATGTAAAGGGTGCAATGAGGTACTGTAAAAAAACAGCAGGTCTTGTGTTTCCAGAAGTTACCAGCTCCAGGGGATGAATTATCAAAGCTTGGAGAGAGAGAAAATGCCAGCCAATCAGCCCAAACCAAATGACAGTTAAGAGCTGATTGTTTGACACTTTATCTCTCTCCAACCTTTCAGAAACCTCCCCTCCCCATGCTGAAAAGTGTTTGATTACTACCCAACCCCCTAAGATAATAAACAGATTAGGATTCCTGGAGTTGTTCCAGTATATTGGACAGGAATCCCTGGACTGACAACCTGCTACAATAGTTCTAGCAGGGGCAGCTAAACAGAGGAGGTGCAGATTCCGTGCGTGCCTCCTCCACTCTGCGGCGCAGTAGACTCTGGCATTGTGCATGCACAGGTCTCGGAAACATGGCATTCGCCATGTTCCCAGCAACTAATCTCTATTACGCATGCGCAAATCACTGCAGCAGTACTGACGCGGGACTCCAGAGAGGTAATTATGTGTGCAGTTTGGGCCAGGAGAGGTAACTATGTGTGCAGTTTGGGCACCCCTGCACAGCAAACACTCCACCCATTATATATACGCCAATGGGTCCCAGTATAATATACAGGGTAAGAGTATATTGAGAGGAGGTGCAGTCTCCGTCCGGGCACCCACCGCTTTAGCCAGCAGCGCAGTCTGTGTGAGCGCTTGTAGTACTGTGGTCTCTGGGGACATGGCACGGTGGCCATTTTACTAGCGATTTCTCTACTGCACATGCGCAAAATGCCAGGAACATGGCTGCCATGCCATTTTCCTGGGAATGTTGTAGTACTGCCGCAACGGATGGGACTCTGGAGAGCTAAGTAGTGAAGAATTGGGTGCATCATGTGTAGTGTTGGCCCCCTGGCCCTGAGCGGCACATGTGTTATTATAACTATGTCACTGGTACAGGGAGCCATAATACTGCTGTCCTTTATACAAAACAACAAAATAAAAAAAAATAACATCATATCATAAAAAAAGAACCACCCACATGCACAATTTTCAAATGAACTCTCACTGAGTGAAAACTCCTTAAACTCTGGTTAGTGTGTGATACATTGCTATTATCTTACATACAGAAGTGTCCTCATACATCTAGCCTCAATTTGCAGCACAGCGCCTGGTGCAAGTGAACCGTCAGTTCCTGTGCAACTTCGCTAACGTTGGGCGTCTTTTTTTCTGTTTTATTCGCATTGCATGCCTATATTCTGTGTGCAACTGTGGATGTATCTACATACGAAATGCTATGTTACAGTGCTTTCCAGGAAATCACTGTTATGTAGCATTTTGTATGCAGATACCGCTGCACCTGCACAAAGGATATAGGCATGCTGCATATCACTGTAATCAGCAGAGTCTGCTTGTTCATCTTACTCGCATAGTAATGTGGATAAGACGTATTTTCGGGCAAAAATGCACAAAAAGACTCCCAGGGTTCGTAAACGCGCTTACAACTATGCGCGACTAGAAGGACTGTTTAATGTGACTGCAGGAAGAATATAGGGGGACACATCTGTAACCACTTCTCAAAATAATAGATTTAGTTCTTAGGAAAATGGTTCAAAAGGTTATCTCTGACATCAGTGGCATTACCTTAACATTCACATCACACAGCCATATGTTCACTTGAGGCAAAAATCACGTCATTGGGAAGTATACACTTTTTAAAATGAAGATCACCATTCCAGAATGGACAGCACAGTAAACAATGTAGATATCAGTATTTGGTGTGCAGAGAGCAGTTTATTTGTCTATTATATCAGAGATGAGCGGGTTCGGTTCCCTGAGAATCGAACCCTACTGGACTTCACTACCTGAGCCCGGATCCGAGCCAGGCTCGGGTTTTCCCGCCAGACTCGGGAACCAGAACAAGGCAAAACGTCATCATCCCGCTGTCGGATTCTCGTGGGTTTGGATTCCATATAAGGAGGCGCCGCCATTTTCACTCCGGAATTGGAGAGTGTAGCGAGAGGACGTGTCTCCGTCCTCAGTGTCCTGCATCAGTCCAGTGGTGCTGTGTTGTGCTGCATCAGTACAGTGGTAGTGTCTTGTGCTGCATCAATCCAGTCACAGTGGTGGTGTCCTCTGCTGCCATATGTCCAGTGCTGCTGTATAAGTCCAGTCAATTGCAGTGGTGCTGTGTTGTCCTGCATCAGTCCAGTGGTGGTGTCCCTGTGCTACTGTATATGTCTAGTGATACTGCCGTATATGTCCAGTGATACTGCCGTATATGTCCAGTGGTACTGCCATATAATTCCAGTGATACTGCCGTATATGTCCAGTGGTACTGCCGTATAAATCTAGTGGTACTGCCGTATAAATCCAGTCCAGTGATACTGCCGTACATGTCCAGTGGTACTGCCATATAATTCCAGTGATACTACCGTATATGTCCAGTGGTACTGCCGTATAAATCCAGTGGTACTTCAGTATAAATCCAGTCCAGTGATACTGCCGCATATGTCCAGTGATACTGCCGCATATGTCCAGTGATACTGCCGTTTAATTCCAGTGATACTGCTGTATTATTCCAGTTATACTGACGTATAATTCCAGTGGTACTGGCATATAAATCCAGTCCAGTGGTACTGGCGTATAAATCCAGTGATACTGCCGTATAAATCCAGTCCAGTGGTACTGCCGTATAAAATCCAATTCCAGTGATACTGCCGTATAATTCCAGTGATAATGCTGTATAATTCCAGTGGTACTGGCGTATAATTTCACTGGTACTGGCGTATAAATCCAGTCCAGTGGTACTGCCATATAAGTCCAGTGGTACTGCCGTATAATTCCAGTGATACTGCTGTATAATTCCAGTGGTACTGCCATATAAATCCAGTGATTCTGCCGTATAATTCCAGTGATACTGACATATAATTTCAGTGGTACTGGCATATAATTTCAGTGGTACTGGCGTATAAGGCCAGTGATACTGCCGTATAAATCCAGTTCAGTGGTACTGGCATATAAATCCAGTGGCATTGCCGTATAATTCCAGTGATACTGCCGTATAATTCCAGTGATACTGCCGTATAATTCCAGTGGTAATGGCGTATAAATCCAGTGATCCTGCCATATAAATCCAGTGTAGTGGCACTGCCGTATAAATCCAGTGGTACTGCCGCATAATTCCAGTGATACTGCCGTAAAATTCCAGTGGTACTGGCGTATAATTCCAGTGATCCTGCCATATAAATTCAGTCCAGTGGTACTGCTGAACAATTCCAGTGATACTGCTGTATAATTCTAGTGATACCTCCGTATAAGTCCAGTGGTACTGGCATAGAAGTCCAGTGATACTGCCGTATAAATCCAGTCCAGTGGTACTGCCGTATAATTCCAGTGGTACTGGCGTATAAGTCCAGTGATACTGCCATATAAATGCAGTCCAGTGGTACTGCCGTATAATTCCAGTGGTACTGCCGTATAATTCCAGTGATACTGCCGTATAAGTCCAGTTCAGTGGTGCTGCCATATAAGTTCAGTGGTGCTGTCCTGTGCTGTATATTATTTACTGCAAATAAAGGGGTTATTAATATTTAATCCAAATAATTTTCACAGGGTTTGCCCTGTGTGGTGTAGAGGTACGCTCTCCTGTACTGCATATTGTTATATAACTCCAGAAAAATAATGAAGAACAAAAATTTGGAGGATAAAATAGGGAAAGACCAAGAACCACTTCCTCCTAGTGCTGAAGCTGCTGCCACTAGCCATGACATAGATGATGAATGCCATCAACATCGTCTGCCAAGGCCGATGCCCAATGTGATAGTAGAGGGCATGTAAAATCCAAAAAGCCAAAGTTCAGTAAAAAGACCCAAAAAAATAAATTTAAATGGTCTGAGGAGAAACGTAAACTTGGCAATATGCCATTTACAACACGGAGTGGCAAGGAACGGCTAAGGCCCTGGCCTATGTTCATGACTAGTGGTTCAGCTTCACATGATGATGGAAGCCCTCATCCTCCTACTAGAAAAATGATAAGAGTTAACCTGGCAAAAGCACAGCAAAGAACTGTATCACAAATCCCCAAGGAGAGTCCAAGTGTGTCGGTGGTTGCGATCCCTGACCTTCCCAACACTGGACAGGAAGAAGTGGCTCCCTCCACCATGTGCTGGAAGTAGCACCCACAGTCCAGTTTCTGATATTCAAATTGAAGATGTCACTGTTGAAGTACACCAGCATGAGGATATGGGTGTTGCTGGTGCTGGGCTGAAGTTGACGATGAGGATTCTGAAGGTGATGTGGTTTGTTTAAATCAGGCACCGGGGAAGACACCTGTTGTCCGTGGGATGAATAAGCCCATTGTGATGCCTGGGCAAAATACCAAAAAAGCCACCTCTTCGGTATGGAATTATTTCTCCACAAATCCGGACAACAGGTGTCAAGCCGTGTGTCAGTCTGCAATAAGTAAGCCCAGTCCAGTGGTGCTGTCTTGTGCTGCATCAGTCCAATGGTGGTGTCTTGTACTGCCATAAGTCCAGTGGTGGTGTCCTGTGCTGTATATTATTTGCTCCAAATATAAGGCTTACATACATTACTTATATTATTATCCAAATAATTTTTACAGGGTTTGCCCTGTGTGGTGTAGGGGTACGCTCGCCTGTGCTGCATATTATTATAATAGCTCCAAATAAAAGGGATATTATTATCCAAATTAATTTTACAGGCTTTGCTGTGTGTGTGTGTGTGTGTGTGTGTGTGTGTGTGTGTGTGTGTGTGTGTGTGTGTGTGTGTGGTTTAGGGGCACTCTCTCCTGTGCCACCAATATTGTGCATGTATTACATCTGGGCAAATTCCAGCTCGTCCCATGTTGTTTGTGCCGCTTATCTTAGTCATACAGCAAACTCATTGCACCTCTTTTACTTCTTTGCATGATGTGCTGTTTGGGGCCTAGTTTTTTGAAGTGCCATCCTGTCTGCAACTGCAGTGCCACTCCTGGATGGGCCAGGTGTTTGTGCCGCACACTTTTGTTGCTTAGCTTAGTCATACAGCTACTCATTGCACCTCTTTTACTTCTTTGCATGATGTGCTGTTTGGGGCCTATTTTTTTTAAATCTGCCATCCTGTCTGCCACTGCAGTACCACTCCTAGATGGGCCAGGTGTTTGTGCCGCACACTTGTGTTGCTTAGCTTAGTCATACAGCTACCTCATTGCACCTCTTTTACTTCTTTGCATGATGTGCTGTTTGTGGCCTAGTTTTTTTCTTATCATATAAGTTTTATTTTATGAGAGAAACATATAATTCAACTGCATATATATAAACAGTAAACAGGAGGCTGTATGGCCAGTATGATTATAGATACAGAAAATTTCTCTAAGAGAGCGGTGAAAGAGTATGGTGTGATGGAAAGGAAAGGAGGTGAAGAACTGGGAAACAAAGGATCCAGTGCTATAGAAGAAGGAGGAAAATAAAGGAATAGAACGGTTTCTCCAAAGGGTCGGGGGTCTGGGAAAAAAAAAAGAGGGGGGATATAGGGGGAGGGGCAGTGGCTGTGGAGCGGAGTCCATAATTAATTTAGTCCTGGGAGGGGGTGGTCATGGTATCTGTACCAGGGCAGCCAGGTGGAGTGGAACTTTTTTACTGTGTTTTGGCGAAGACTGGTGATGTATTCCATGATTGCAACAAACCAGATTCTATTTGTAAGTGCCTAGCGATTGGGGGCTTCGGGGTTCTTCCAGTTACTCGCTATTTGATATTTGGCTGCGCAAGATACAAAGAGGATCAGGTTTTTCGAGTCTTTAGAGATGTGGGCGGGCGGAGAGCAAAGGAGGAGGTTCGCGGGTGATAGAGGCGCTGGTAGGTCGATTAAGCGTGAGAGAAGCTTACGGACCTTCGTCCAGTATTGAACAATCACCGGGCAGGTCCACCAAACATGATAGAACGTGCCTACTTGACCGCAGTTCCTCCAGCAAAGGTTGGAGGTGTCAGGGTAAATCCTATGCAACCGGTCCGGTACTAAGTACCATCTTGTGTATATTTTGTATGAGTTTTCACGGATAGCCACGCTGATGGAGCATTGTAAGATCGCGGTGCGGATTGTGTCCCAACCCTCCTCCCCTAAGTGACACCCCATGTCAGCCTCCCTTGCCAGCTCGTGCGGTTCGAGAGGTGGGGGTGTAGGGTTGAGGGTGGTTTTGTAAAGGAGAGAGATGGTGCCTCTACCGGTAGGGTTGTAAATACAGAGTCTCTCGAGAGGTGTGGGGGCCGATAGAGGAAACGTTAAATGTAGGGAGGAAAGGAAGTGGCGAATCTGTAGATATTGATAAAACAGAGAGTTGGGTAGATCGTGTGTAGTTTGTAGGTCAGAGAATGATTTAATGGAATGCGTCCCTGTGAAGTGGTGGATTCTGGTAGCCTCTGCCGAGATCCAGGGGCGGGCCATTTCCCGAGAGAGTCCCGGGGGAAATGCTGGGTTGCTCCAGATGGGAGTCAGAGGGGAGGGGTGGGTTGATAATTTTAATTTTTTGTTCAGATTCCGCCAATGTGTAATTGTCAATTCTATTGCGGGTGAGGTGCGGTGGGGTGGGGAGCGTTGCTTACTAGAGAGCCAAGGCAGGTGTGAGATAGATGGGACTCCCGACAAATCGCTCTCCAAATCAACCCATCTTTTGGTGTGCTTTGGGGCATGCCAGGCAACCATTTGGCTTAATCTGGTCGCGTCATAATAACGTTGGAGGATGGGAAGGCCCAGACCGCCATTTCAAGAGTGTTTAGCTAAGATATCCCGCCGGATTCTAGGTTTTTTATGGCTCCAAATAAATTTGCATAAGGAGGACTGGAGATTGTTAAGAGTCTGGGAGGGAACCGAAATTGGTAGCGTCTGAAACAAGTACAGAAGTTTGTGAAGGATATTCATTTTTATAGCATTAATTCGTCCCACCCAAGAGAGAAAGTAAGATTCCCATTGATGGATATCGTTAAGGATTAATGTGATGAGTGGGGGGTAGTTAGCCTTGTAGAGAGAACTGTAGGATTTGGTGATGGAGACCCCAAGATATTTGAGGGAGTGTCTGCGCCAGGAAAATTTTTAATTCTTTTGTAGTTGTGATTTAGTTAGCTTGGGGATGTGTAAGGAGAGGGCTTCGGATTTTGTCTGGTTAATTTTATTTCCCGAGAGGTTGCCATATATGGATAGTTCTCGGAAGAGGTTCGGGAGGGAAATAGTCGGGTTCGTCAGAGTCAAGAGGATATCATCGGCGAAGAGGGAGATGGTGTATCGAGTGTGGTTAATATGGACTCCCGAGATGTCAGGATTGGTCCGGATGCGGTTTGCGAGGGGTTCAATGACGAGTGCGAAAATGAGGGGAGATAGTGGGCATCCCTGTCGTGTTCCATTTGAAATTTTGAGGGGGTCCGATAGTAGGCTGTTGGAGAGAACCGATGACGAAGGGTTCTGGTATAAGGCCTGTATGGCTTGAAGAAATTTACCCTGAAGGCCAAAACGTTGTAAAGACTGTCGCATGAAAGGCCATGAAACCCTGTCAAAGGCCTTCTCTGCGTCCAGGGCAAGAGTCAAGGACGGGATCTTATGAAGATTAATGTGGTGAATAATATCCACGACACGCCTAGTATTGTCGAGTGCCTGTCTGGATGGGACGAAGCCCACCTGGTCAGGATGTATGAGCGAGGGGAGAATAGGATTAAGTCTATTAGCCAGTACTTTGGCGAAGATTTTCAAATCCGAAATTCAGAAGTGATATGGGCCGGTAGTTAGAGATAAGCTGGGGGTCTTTATTGGGTTTTGGGATCACGGTAATGACGGCCTTGGTAGTGTGGGGGTGGAAGGGAGACCCATCTAGAATAAGGTTAAATACTGTCGTGAGGTGAGGAAGTAGTGCGGGTTGAAAAGTTTTATAATATGACATTGGGTAGCCCTCCGGACCTGGGGCCTTAGATGGTTTCTGACTACTGATGGCAAGGGTTATTTCCTCGGGGGTAATGGGTCTGTCAAGGTCTGTAGAGGTGTTGGCGTCGATACGAGGCAGGTCTGACGAAGTTAAGTAGTCTGAAATCGTGGGGTGGGTCGGGTCCAATGAAGAGGAAGTGTCTGGCAAATTGTAGAGTTGCTCGTAATAAGTCCGAAAAAGAGAGTTAATAGTCTTTGGATTGTATTGAAGGGAGTTATACTCGTCTTTAATAGCCGGGATAGCAGTGTGCGCCTTCCGAGCCCTCAATCTGCCGGCCAATAGCGAATCGGCCTTATTACTTTTTTCGTAGAATTTTTGTTTCAGCCAGCGGAGTGAGTGCTCGTTTTTTTCGGCTAGCAAAGCGTTCAAAGTTGCCCTGGTAGATGTGAGTTGTGAATAAAGAGATCGTGAGGGTCGTTGTTTATGTAGGGTTTCTAAGTTGTGGACCTCAACTGTGAGGGATGATATATTTTGTTTACGATCCCTGTTCCTATGTGACGCATAGCTAATGATGTGTCCTCTAATTACGGCTTTGTGGGCTTCCCAGATTAATGGAGTGCAAGTAGAATCAGTCATGTTTAAGGAGAAGTAGTCAGCTATAGCTAGATTGATTTTTTCCTTGAACTGAGGGATTTTAAAAAGCGTCTCGTTTAATCTCCAATTGGGGCGAGTTGTTGGGGTGTCGAGGAAGTCAAAGGTGGCAGTGATAATGAAGTGGTCCGACCAAGGGTTAGTGAGAATAGACGAGTCCAGTACGTGCTTAGAGACCAATATGCCGCAGTAAAAAAGATCGATTCGAGAGTATGATTGGTGCGGGGTCGAGAAGAAGGTATAGTCTCTGGCTGCTGGGTTGAGAGCTCGCCAGACGTCGAAGAGGCCAGATTCGCTGATATGTTTATTTAAGGAGCGTAAGGGCGAGTCGTGTTGGGGGCGGGTCTGACCAGAAGATTTATCTAGGTCGATATCTGGAACAGTATTGAAGTCCCCCCTAGTATTAAATAACCTTTTCTGACTTTGGTTAGATCTGAGAAAAAAGAATTTAAAAAAGAGGGTTGCCCGGAATTGGGGGCGTAGACGGTGGCGATCGTGCATTCTAAGTGTCCGAGCGTGCCCGTCAGAATGATATATCAGCCATCAGAGTCTGTGTGGGTCGATTGTAGTGTGAACGGGATTTTGGAGTGGATCAGGACGGCCACTCCATTGTGTTTCGATTGGCTTGAGGACTAAAAAACCGTTGGGTAGCGTTTAGTGGCTAGGGATGGATGCAATCGGGATTTAAAATGAGTTTCTTGGATGAACACTATTCCCGCTTTCAGAGTTTGAAGAGAGCGGAACAGGGATGAGCGCTTCCGGGGGGTATTGAGACCCTTGGCATTCAGGGACGCCAGGACCAGGGGCATCTTTTAAGGTGTTAGAAAGGGGCACAAAGGAAAAAGGAAGGAAGGAGAGAGAGGCAAAGAAAGAGAGAAGAGAGGGGGGAAAAAAGGGGGGGGGGGGAGAGAGTCTGTGTAGGAGTTCCTTACGACCAGCGATAAGGAACGGGCACAGAAAGTAGGATCAAGGGATCCAAAGTGGAGGAGCGTTGGGGAACGATCGTACTCCTTCCACAGAGGGGGAGAGGTGGGGAAGCGGGTCTAGATGCTAGAAAGCAATAGTGTGGGCTTGTGTGGTAAGTACAGGAATTGGGGGAACACGTCCCTCCAGTGGTGGTCTGTGTGAAAGTAACAGTAATGGCTGAGAGGCATATAAATCACTGTGTGAATGGCATGTAACAGAAAGATGGCATGCAGGGCCAAACAGCGAGTGCAATAATAGCAATACTACATTAATACAAACAAAGTAACTAGAATTTCAAACTAAACATCCTGGTTTCTATATACGAGTATAAAGTATGTGTTAGTGGCCGACATGCTGTGGAAAGCACATATGTGGGCAGGCCTAAGAGAATAGATATAGCCGCGGGACTTCGAGTAGCGGGGCTAGCAAGGTGGGCTGGGAAAAGTAAGGGCAGACAATATACAATAGGTATATGGAACAACCAGGATGATAAACTAAAACAGGTAAAATAGTCAACAGGAGTACCA
This sequence comes from Pseudophryne corroboree, assembly GCF_028390025.1. Taxonomy (NCBI): domain Eukaryota; kingdom Metazoa; phylum Chordata; class Amphibia; order Anura; family Myobatrachidae; genus Pseudophryne; species Pseudophryne corroboree. The sequence goes on along the minus strand of NC_086455.1, from coordinate 119,458,170 downwards.
TAGCAATATAATGAGTAGAGTGTCCATATAACCGCAGGCGCAGAAGTGATCAGGACGGGTGAGGGTTAGAATTCTGCCCGATGAGTGGGTCTGAGTCCTCCAGGTGTGACAGGAAGTCACCCCCTTCTCTCGGGTCTTTAATGACGACTGTTTTTCCATTATAGTCGACCAGAAGTTTAAAGGGGAATCCCCAGCGGTAGCGGATACCTCGTGTGCGGAGGGCGGAAGTTAAGTCTCTGAGTTCTCTCTTTTTAAGTATGGTGGAGGGGGCCAAGTCTTGAAAGAACTGTAACTTGGAGTCCTCGAACAGTATGTGTGGCTTGCCCCGGGTCGGGAGGAGGACCATCTCTTTATCTTTGAAGCTGAGAAAGCGCATGATAACGTCCCTCAGGGGTTCGCCATCGCGAGGTCTAGGGCGGAGGGCCCTGTGAGCCCTTTCCAGAGGCAGTTCCCGAGAATCCGTACTTGGCACAAGGGTGGAGAACAGCCGTTGGAGGTATGATTCGAGGGCCGCCGGGAGGATGGACTCTGGGATGTTGCGGATTCTGAGATTGTTCTTCTTTCGCGATTTTCCAAGTCCTCGTTTTTGGTCCGGAGCTCCGATATATCTTGGATGAGGTGATCTTTATCTCTGACAGTTTCTATGTGATCCTTCTGTATAACGACCTGTCTGGCTTCCAGTTTTGAGGTTCTGGAGGACAGGGATGAGATATCTGACCTAATAGAGGTAACTGCTCTGTCGAGTTTGGATTCCAATGATTCTTTAAAGTCCATTATGAGCGACTTCAAAGCCATAATATCTTCTTTGGTCGATGGAACGGGTGAGGATGACGGGTCGTCACCACCCGAAGAAGATAGGCTGGGAGAGGGAGGGCCTGAAGGTAGGGAGGGCTTGTCGCTCCTGTCAGTTTTGGTGAAATGTTGGGAGATATCTGTACCCGCACGTTTTCTTGTATTCGGGTTGGATTTAGACATGTTTGCACCTCGGCAGGCGGGTTTGGAGAAGAAGGGGCTAAACAAGGCACTGAGGTAGGTGAGTAGAGTGAGACTATCAAGCAGCCAGAGAGGGAACCACTGGAGGGCTGAGTTATGGTGCAATCAGTGGAACATGAGGACTAGTGGACGTCTTAGAGAGTTGTGGGATGCCCAGTCGTTGCCGTATGTGGGAGTGCTTGTCGCCACGCAGCTGGAGTGGAGCCGTAGATTTCACGCGGCTCTGGCGGCGTCGAAGGTCTGGGCGTACGTAAGGTGGGGTCCAAGGGTCGTGGGCTGTTCGTCACAATCACAGCGGTGGGTATCCGCGGGTAAATCAGAGATAGCTCTCCGCTGTCGTATTGAGCAGTCGCGGATCGTAGATAAGTAGGTGCGACAATGAGGAAGGCGGGTACGGTGCTGGAGAGTGTAGCGTTACCGGCCGTGTGGGATGGCCCAGGTCGAGGGGGGAGAACGCTGCTATCTAGGAGTCACCGCGAGGGGAACCGGGTGTGGGGGTACAGCAGCAGAGCTTCGGTGCCGTGGGCTGGAGCCAGGGAGCCCCTGTCTACCGAGCTAGGAGCCTCCGGGTAGCTGGAGGGGAAGTAACGGTGTCCAGGGGTTGGGTATGTTGCTATCTGTAGGGACTCCCCCAGTAATCCCTGAATCCACAGGCAACACCTGGAAACAGCTGCGCAGAGCGCTAACCTCACTGCTGCGGGCTACGGTGACGGGAGAGGGGGGGAAGAGGGGCCCACACACGGACACCAGAAAGGTAAGTATAGAAGAAATGGGTGCAGTGTATGCGGTATGCAGCGGTGCAAGTATGCTGTACGCTCGGGTACAGAGTACCCATAAGAATTTGGCAGCGGGTACTCAGTACCACCTGCCGCACACTTTGCCATTACCACAATTATAATGTGCTACAAAGCAACAAGACCATGCTGCTAGGCAGCATGACGGCTCCTCCCTCTTTGTCAGGGTTACTGGGAGTGCAACAGTGGTTGTATTTTCCTGTTATAATGGAGGCATTACTATATATTGTTATTAAATTGGGGGCATTACTATATTTCTGTGATACTGGAGGTATCACTATATATTTCTATTATATTGGAGGCATTACTATATATTTTTAGCCTTGCCTCCAGATTAAAAAGAAAAAAAAGGGGCTGTTGTGTGGCCTCGCCGCTAGTGTCATGTAGCCACTCCCACTAGCAGCATGTGGCCACACACCCTCACAACACATGACCACGCCCATTTTTGGCACTTGGTACCAGTAAGAAAATATTTCTACTTGCACCACTGGTGGTGTGGCCCCCCCTCTGGACAGAGGGACCTGTGTGCATCACACACACTGCACCCATTATAGATAAGCCACTGTACCTAATACAAAAATAAATGCAAAAGATGAATTCTGTCACCAATAGGGGTGCATCCACAATTCACTAATAAATCACATAACAGACATTAAAATATTTAAATAAACAAACATATTTCACAATAAAACAAATGAATTAAAACTCATTAACCTGTGATTGCTCGTACAGGTTATGACCACACTTGTGACTATTGCCAGTCCGCATCTACTTGCTCCATTCGGACACCCGTTAGCAGCGGGAGAGACATTTCTTATTGCTGCCTCCAGAGACAGTGGGGAGAAATGTGCAAAAAGTCCATGGTTTAGACACCCAAATGGGAGTTTGTAGGCACAAACCAGGACTTTAGATGGGATTGGTCACTATTTGTGTGGCACCCTATTGAGGCCACCTGTTTGATTGTTAATATGGAATCCATAAGTCTGGTTCTGATGACAGCTGTTCGATTTTTAGTATGGGATCCATATCTCCCCTGAGGACACAGGCAAAGTGAGGACGCAGGGGGTTCACCAATGCAGCCCAGTGACGTCAGCAGCAGCAGAGACAGCCATCAAGCAGACACTAAGACCCAGGAGGACAAGTACTGCTGCCAGGCAGATGTCAAAGCCTCAGATGGATCTGATAGGCTTCCGCTGGGCGGGAAGAGCCAGGGGCGGCGTTACGGCTGAGAGTCTCCTGAGGAGAGGGGGAAGGAGACACGGTGAGGCGACGCTGAGAGGAACTGGAGGGGACGGACAACGCGCTTCCCAGGGCTCCTGTCAGCGAGGAGGCTGCGCTGTGGAGAGGCCGTCCGAGGCTGCGGTGAAAGCACTGGGAGTGACCGAGTGTCGGACTGCTGGAGGTACAGTGAGGGAAGGCTGCGCTGTATAAGAGAACGGCTGCGGTGAGTGATGGCGCAGCGCAGCAGGGGACGGAGAGCTGACCGGGTCCTCGTTACAACGCCCACACGACTGCACACCGAGGCCAGGAGAGTGATCAGAGGTGGGTGGAAAAACTGCCATTTGGGGAAACAGAGACAGTGTCCAGAGTCCGTGCCCACTAATATCAGGTACACATTCCCCATTCAGCTAGCCAGTCCATCAGCCATTTACCTCAGTCCACATACTAGCCGACCATTGTCATAGGTATAGCCAGCATAGCAAAAGACAGTCAGAGTGCAGTTACCACAGATCAGAGGAGGATTTACCACAAGGCAACGAAGGCAACTGCTTAGAGCCCTGCAGGTCCCAGGGGGGCCCACCGATAAGGCTGGATGGAGAGCATTTCTGGTGGACCGCCGAAAATGTCAGAGCGCTGGGCTGGCTGAATACTCCTTATGTGTAACAGAATACTTAAGGTGATAAATCTTTTGCGCAAAAAGAATACTCCTGGCAGGCTGTCAGTGATGAGACAGCTGTTGGGTGCCGGATCCAGCGCACTCCTGTGTGTCCAGTCCTGCAGTATTGTCCATGTGACCAGCCATGACACGTGTTTATGACTTCACATACACACACAGAGGAGCCAAAACGTACACAGAGAAAAACATGAAGCCTTCCAGTGTACTTTCTGCTGCGGGGTACACTGGGCTCCACAAGGATTGGACAATGGGGTGTAGAGTAGGATCTTGATCCGAGGCACCAACAGGCTCAGAGCTTTGACTGTTCCCAGAATGCACAGCGCCGCCTCCTCTATAACCCCGCCTCCCTGCACAGGAGCTCAGTTTTGTAAGTTGGTGCTGCAGTAAGCAGGCACTTAACAGAGGGGCTGCTCCAAGCAGCCCTAAGAAAAGCTTTTTATGAGATAAAAAGTGAAGACTTCAAGGGCAGCAGCGGTGGTAAATGTCTTGTGACATTCCCTGCTGCAGCTCCAGCTCTCCCCAGCGGCACTGTACACTCCCGAGCCCTGGTTGCCGGGTACCTACAGCGGAGGCTCCAGTTTTCTTCACGTTAGACACACACGGCTGGGGCTCTCCAGGATCGCGTGGCTGCGCTTCGGGAGGTGGTAAGTGGGTCCTGCTTGCAGGACCCGGTCTTTATCGCGATCCGGCGCGGTCAGTGGGAGGCGGGCCGCGCGCGCTGGCAGTGGACACTATGGATACAGGCAATCCCACTAGATCACCAGGGTATAGGGTATACCCAGGAATGGTTGAAGACCACTTCAGATGCCTGGGTACGGGAAGTCGTCACTCGAGGTTACGCCATAGCCTTCAAAAACCGACGCCCTCATCGATTTTGTCAGACAGACGTCCCGTCGGACCAGACAAAGGCAAACACTCTGCATTCGGTGGTACAGACCCTCCTGGATACAGGAGTCGTAGTACAGGTGCCTCTTGCTCAGAGGGGCCGGGGATACTATTCTCCGCTGTTTCTAGTCCCGAAACTGAATGGGTCCTCCCGGCCCATTCTCAACCTCAAGGCATTGAACAGGTTTGTGAAGGTTTACCAGTTCCGTATGGAAACCCTTCGCTCTATAGTTCTGGCCTTGGAACCTGGGGACTACATGGTCTCCATGGATATACAAGATGCTTACCTGCATATTCCTATAGCAGCGTCACATCAGCAATACCTGAGGTTCGCTATTGGCAACCTGGATGACTTGTTAATCCTGGCAAATTCACCAGAACTTCTCCTGTGTCATCTGGATATGACGGTCCGTTTTCTACAAGCCCATGGGTGGCTCATCAACTGGAAGAAATCCTCCCTGGTCCCTGCTCAGAGCATGGTGCACCTGGGAGCGCTATTGGACACTCACAACCAGCGGTTGTTCTTGTCTCAGGAGAAAGTCCTGAAGCTTCAGGACAGGATTCGTTGCTTCCTTTCTCGTCCGCAAGTGTCGAGACATTCGGCAATGCAGGTGCTGGGCCTCAAGGTCTCAGCATTCGACATGGTGGAGTATGCTCAATTCCATTATTGCCCCCTCCAGAGGCTGATTCTAGCCAAGTGGGACGGCCTGCCTCACCGGATCAGGTCTCACATGATCTCATTGACTCCGGAGGTCCGTCTGTCGCTACTTTGGTGGCTCCGGGACCAACAGTTGTGCAGAGGCCGTCCCTTCTGGATATCCAACTGGGTCCTGTTGACGACAGATGCCAGTCTAAGAGGTTGGGGCGCGGTGCTGGAGCAACACTCCCTTCAGGATCGGTGGACCAAGGAGGAGTCTCTCCTCTCGATCAACATTCTGGAATTGCGGGCGGTCTTCAATGCGTTGAACCTGGCCCAGCATTTAATTCAGAACCATCCTGTTCAAATACAGTCGGACAACGCCACCACTGTGGCTTACATAAATCATCAAGGCGGCACTCGAAGCTGTTCAGCAATGAAGGAAGTCTCACGGATTCTACGTTGGGCGGAACGCCATCTACCGGCCATATCGGCAATATTCATTCCGGGAGTCCTGAATTGGGAAGCGGACTTTCTCAGTCGTCAGGACGTGCATGCCGGCGAGTGCAGCCTCCATCCAGAAGTGTTTCAACTCCTAGTGGAAAAGTGGAGTCTTCCAGATGTAGATCTGATGGCGTCTCGACACAATTACAAAGTTCCGGTCTTCGGAGCAAGAACAAGGGATCCTCAAGCAGCATTCGTGGATGCGCTGGCGGTGCCGTGGAGGTTTCGGCTGCCGTACGTGTTCCCTCCGGTGTAACTCCTGCCCAGGGTAGTTCGGAAGTTCAAGCAAGAAAAAGGAAATCTGCTTCTCATAGCTCCGTCGTGGCCCAGACGGCACTGGTTCTCAGACCTGCAAGGCCTATCGTCAGAGTGTCCACTTCTGCTTCCACAATGCCCAGACCTCCTCATTTAGGGCCCCTGTGTCTACCAGGGCCTAGCCCGGCTGTCTTTGACGGCGTGGCTCTTGAAGCTTCCGTCTTGAGGGCTAAAGGTTTTTCTGAAGAGGTCATTAAAACTATGTTGCGGGCCCGGAAACCGGCTTCTGCTCAGATTTACTATAGGGTCTGGCATTCCTACTTTGTTTGGTGCGCATCTAATAATTATGACGCTTCCAAGTTTAGTACAGCCAAACTTTTGGCTTTTCTGCAGCAGGGCCTAGATTTAGGCCTGCGTCTGGCCTCCCTCAAGGTTCATATTTCTGCCTTGTCGGTGTGGTTTCAGAGAAAAATTGCGACTTTACCTGATGTTCATACTTTCACTCAGGGTGTGTTGCGTATCCAACCTACCTATGTCCCGCCTGTGGCTCCTTGGGACTTGTCGGTGGTTTTGGAGACGTTGCAGGAGCCTCCAGTTGAACCCCTGGGTTCAGCTGACCTTAAGTGGCTTTCCCTTAAGGTGGTGTTCTTGCTGGCTATTGCCTCTGCTAGAAGAGTGTCGGATTTGGGTGCCTTGTCTTGTAGTTCCCCATATCTGATTTTTCACCGTGACCGGGTGGTTCTTAGGACTCGTCCCGGATATTTACCTAAGGTGGTTTCTTCGTTCCACCTTAATCAGGAGATTGTGGTTCCGGCCCTTGTCTCTCCTGATCTGTCTCCCAAAGAGAGGTCTTTGGATATGGTACGGGCTCTCCGTATCTACGTGAAGAGAACTGCTTCATGTTCGAAAATCTGATTCTCTCTTTGTTTTGTTTGGATTTCACAAACGTGGCTGGCCTGCTCACAAGCAGACCCTGGCCAGATGAATTAGAATGGTGATTGCACATGCTTATGTGAAGGCTGGTCTATCAGCTCCTACTCACATTACGGCCCATTCTACTCGGTCTGTTGGACCTTCTTGGGTGGCCCAACGTGGTGCGACCCTTGAACAATTGTGCAAGGTGGCTACGTGGGCCTCCGGGAACACGTTCATAAGGTTCTATGCCTTGGATACTGCCGCTTCCCAGGATGCTTCCTTTGGACGCCGGGTTCTTGTGCCCGCTACAGTGCGTCCCCTCCCATAAGGAACTGCTTTAGGCCATCCCCATTGTCCAATCCTTGTGGAGCCCAGTGTACCCCGCAGCAGAAAATGAGATTTATGGTAAGAACTTACCTTTGTTAAATCTCTTTCTGCGAGGTACACTGGGCTCCACAAGGCGCCCACCCTGACGCACTTAGCTTCTTTGGGTTGGTATGGCATTAGCCGCTGACACTTCTCTTGTCGTGAGAGTGTGGTGTATGTGGCTACTAACCGTTGTCGTCTCTTTTCCTGCTACTGCATTGGGCTGGTTAACTAAAAACTGAGCTCCTGTGCAGGGAGGCGGGGTTATAGAGGAGGCGGCGCTGTGCATTCTGGGAACAGTCAAAGCTCTGAGCCTGTTGGTGCCTCGGCTCAAGATCCTACTCTACACCCCATTGTCCAATCCTTGTGGAGCCCAGTGTACCTCGCAGAAAGAGATTTAACAAAGGTAAGTTCTTACCATAAATCTCGTTTTATTACAGTATTTTACTTAATTTTGTATAACATCCACCTACTTAAAATTCCAATCAGACGGAGAGGTCTGTGTGGGGTGAACAGTGTTATTTTAAGTACAGTGTATAACATCCGCCTGCTACAATAAGACTGGTGATATATCAATATGCAATTATACTGTATTTTAAGTACTAATGTGTATAGGTGATGGGGTTCTGCCTACTACAATCAGTGGATCACTGAGATATAATCAATACAGTCACACTGACTGAAGAGTGTTATAATGGGTAATTATAAAATGCTGATATAAAATGCAGTCAGTGAGTGGATGTGGTGCAATTAGTGAAGGGGAAAATAATATACTGTCATAGAATATAAGGAGAAAAAAACAACAAATATTGTAAGGGGCATAGATCCGGAATTAAAATATAGTGCTATGGATTGTTTGAGGGAGCGGGGCCCCAAATCGGTATCTTGCTTAGGGCCCTATGAGGTCTAAATCCACCGCTGCCCCAGATTAAGGGTGAGGTTCATTGAACTAGCTGGCACATCTACATTCTGTCAGTAACTAAGTGCACATTAAGGGGGAGATTCAAATGTTTGAAAAGTCAGTTGGGTGTCTGTTTTTTCCTATCTAATAGACAGGAAAAAAAAAGACACCCAACCGACGTTTCAAACATTTGAATCTCCCCCTAAGAGTGTTACAAACCAGGGCCGGCCTGTATACCCAAGTCAAGGAGACTTCTAATCTGTACTAGCAACCCAGTCCAGTCACAGGGGATGAGGAACTGAGTAATCTGAGTAATATATATATATAGAGAGAGAGAGAGAGGAGAGACTTATGGGCCCTACACACTGATAGATCCGCCGCCGAGCTGGCCGACGGTGGATACGGCCGACGGGCGACCCAGCGGCGGGGGGCAGTGACAGGGGGAGTGATGTTTCTTCACTCCCCCCGTCACCATAGAAGTGCAGGCTAATATGGACGATCTCGTCCATATTGGCCTGCATGCACAAGCGACGGGGCACCAGTGATGAACGAGTGCGGGGCCGTGCATCGTTCATCGCTGGTGCCTACACACTGAAAGATATGAACGGTATCTCGTTCATTAATGAGCGAGATCGTTCATATCTTTCAGTATTATCTGCTAGTGTGATGGGCCCATTAGCTGGCTGCATTCACCTCAGAGAGGAAGACTGTTCTTTCCCCTTTATTCTACTCTTATAGCTGCTTAATCTAACTTCTAACCTGGCTGACTGTTCAGGGCACCTCTCCAGCTGAAAGTTACATTGGAGGAGTATTGTACTTTGTGGTTTACACTTGCACAGACGTATAGTAGGAGTAACTTGCATGCTATTCTTTGCCTACATGACCGAGGACTTGATCTTTGGCTACTACAAGCTTATTAACTGCAAACTTCCCTGACTGCATGAGAAGCTTCTTACTGCATTTCTGCCTAAACTCTGTAGAAATTGTACTGTGTAGTTGTAATCTTAAAGAATTACTGTAGTTGGAGATTAGATTGCAGAACTTATTACTATACTTCCTAACTGTAAAAGTGAGAACTCTTCACAGCCACCTGGTAGACACTTATGGATATTGTAGAGGAATAATATTATACATTCATAATGAACTGCATATTGGGGGTAATTCCAAGTTGATCGCAGCAGGATTTTTGATAGCAATTGGGCAAAACCATGTGCACTGCAGGGGAGGCAGATATAACATGTGCAGAAAGAGTTAGATTTGGGTGGGTTATTTTATTTCTGTGCAGGGTACATACTGGCTGCTTTATTTTTACACTGCAAATTAGACTGCAGATTGAACACACCCCACCCAAATCTAAATCTCTCTGCACATGTTATATCTGCCTCCCCTGCAGTGCACATGGGCCCTCATTCCGAGTTGATTGCAGCAGTACATCGCATCGCAAAACGGCGAAAATCCGCCAACTACGCATGCGCAACAGCTATACTGCGCATGTGCAAAGGAAGCGATATGACGCTTGAGCAAAATTACTAACTGAAAACCTGCCCGTACTACACCACTGAAAACTGGGAGTGACGGAGGCGTGACAGAGGCACGGCTTCGCTATCTAACGAAATGGGCGTGAAAGTGGGCGGCTAGTGTGGGAGTATGCAACCAGCAGTAGGCGTGTTTTGAGCAGAAATGCGTATACGATGGTAAATGTACACAACAAATGTTCGCTATCCTGTCGCAGCCGAGGAGTAAGTCTGCAGTTACTCTGCACTTGTGAAGTACTGTGACTAGTGTGTCTGTCCTAATTAGCAATTGTTATGCCAATGAATTCACCTGGTGTCCAAAAACTGAGCAAACACTGCTCAGCCAAAATACTACAAACAGCAATTGTCTGGACACATAACATTTTTATTGTTAGCACCTACACATCTGACATGCTCCCAAATAAAAAAATTTTTTAACCCAAAATAAACATTGATGTTAAATGAATGTTGAAATTATTTAATAGTAGCAAATGCAATCACGTGTGAATAAACCAACTTATAAACTACATCAGCTAAATCTTATCGACATAGACATATTCATTTGTACATACCAAATAACATGAACCACATAATGCAGGCTACACTTAATGTTACTTAATAAAAATATTTTTTTGTTTGTTTTGGGAATATGTGTCCATATCTAATGTTAGGTAATGTTGCCCCTAGTAACCCCAGGTTAACTGGGTATAATTTTTTAATATGCAATGTTTGTCTAAATAATCTGATTGTAACCCTTGTTCCACAAATGTCTATATGCCATGCATCTGTTTACATTACAAATGACACAACATATGATCCTAAATGTCGAAAACTTTGTGACTTTGTGCAGCTGATTGTTATTGACAAATGTGGTGAGTACACATATTGTAACAATTACTTTTCTATAAGTGAGTGTGTGTGTGTGAGTGTGATTGTGAGTGTGTGATTTTGAGTATGTTTGTGTGTGTGTATGTGAGTGTGTGTGAGTGTAATTGTGAGTGTATGTATTGTGTTTCTTGTTCTTCCGCGGCTGCGAATTTCCGCTATTGCGAACTGTACCCACTGTCCTTCACGGCAATGCACACATCAATAAAGTTTATTAGATGACACCATAAATTTTCAACCAATCACATGCCACCACACATTATAAATATAAGTCCATATATGGAAAACGCCATTGGCACCATGCGCGCAGCAGCGTTTAGCCACCGTGAGCTGCGCGTGTTGGTCGCTGTGATGGACCGCCGCATAGGCTGCGCAGGCCCCTTTATCCCCAGTAGGATAAAGCGCGAGGCCTACACGGAGGTCCGCCGCATACTCAGCAGCCGCACTCGGACCACACGCTCCATTATCCAGCTGGAAAGGCGCTGGAGCGACCTCCGCCGTCGCACACCAGACCTGTTGGCGGAGCTCTGCCAACAAATCCGCACTAGACGTAGGCGCAGTAAGTTTCATATTACATTAAATAACACTGAGATTATTAGCAGAGACTTGTAAAGCAAAACTTGCATATTTTCACTAAACTATATAGTGTGAAAATTAGCACACTGACAATGAACTATTGTAGAACAAACATGACACAGTGTGTGGTTAGGGCAAGCAGTACTGACTGTGTAGCAAAGTGCTTCTGAAAAAGTGAATGTTGTTGTACTGAGTTGCTACACAGGCTGTCAACTGAACCCAATAACTTGCTCTGTGGGGTAAATTTACTAAGGTGGGAGCTTTTTAGAACTGGTGATGTTGCCTATAGCAACCAATCAGATTAAATCTATTATCTTCTAGAAGCAGCCTAATAAATGTTACATAGAATCTGATTGGTTGCTATGGGCAACATCACCAGTTTTGTTTTTTTTTTAAATAGCAATTTTACCCCTGTGTCTTTAACATGGGACAGAACAGTGTAATAGATAAATAATGTTGTTATAATTTTTACACCAACAACCTAAATATTACCTATGTCATTCTAGGGCGAGCACAATGGCAAGCTGCTGCAGGAAGACCAGACCAATCCCCTTCTCAGCCCCCCTCCCCTTCTGTCGCCCAACCCCCCTCTCCTTCCCAATCCCTTTCTCAGCCCCCCTCCCCTTCTGTCACCCAACCGCCCTCTCCTTCCCAATCCCCTCCTCAGCCCCCCTCCCCTTCTGTCGCCCAATCCCCCTCTCCTTCCCAATCCCATTCTCAGCCCCCCTCCCCTTCTGTCGCCCAATCACCCTCTCCTTCCCAATCCCCTTCTTAGCCCCCCTCCCCCTCTCTTTACCAATACCCCTCTCTGTCCCCCTCCCCCTCTCTTTACCAATACCCCTCTCTGTCCCCCTCCCCCTATGTAGGCCAAACCACCACTCCGCCCACCTCCCCCTCTATTTTCCATTCCCCCTCTCTGGCCCCCTCCCACTCTGGCCCAAACACCCTCTCCGCCCCCCTCCCCCTCTCAATCAGACCCACCCTCTTTAAACAGCTCCCCATTCCATCCTCCTTCCCCAATCCCTCCTCCTTCCCCAATCCCTCCTCCTTCCCCCATCCACACTCCTTCCCCCATCCAGCATCCTTCCCCACCCAGTGAATGGGCAGCAGAAGCCACTGAGGCTGTTGAGGGTGCTGCGCATGTGGCTGATGAGAGTAAGTTTTAACACATTTAAAATGTATTTGTTACCTACTTTAACTTCAAAATCCAATACATGCAGTGTTGTACTGTGGCCACTCTTGGCCCAAGGAAAAATGTTTGTTTTCTTCATCATGGTATGGATGTTGCATTTACATTTGTGTGAGTATCATTAGATGTACAGTGTCTATGTCTGCAATGTTTAGGGTGTCCACTCTAGGTCGACACTCATTAGGTCGACAGAGTTGCCAGGACAACAGGGTTTATATGTTCTAGGTTGTCAGTGAAACAGTTAAGGGGGGTACTCACGGAGCGATATTCTAAGCAATCTGACTAGATTGCTTAGAATATCGGCAGGATCGCTCCGTGTGTAGCCCCCTCTGCGATAGCGATGCGCGGCCCCGCACATCGCTATCGCCGCTGCTAGATTGGCCTGCATGCAGGCCAATCTAGCGGGTCGCTCACTTCACCCGCTGGGTGAAGTGAGCGGCCCCCCCGTCTCCCCCCGCACGCTCAGCACAGATCGCGCTGTGCTGAGCGGCAGGAGAGATGTGTGCTGAGCGGTTCGCTCAGCACACATCTCTCCTGCATCGGCCCGTGAGTACTGGGCTTTAGACCTGAGTGGAGTTTAGTATGTTGTTGTTCTTTTACACTTGTGCCTGGGTATTCCTAATATTTGCACATTCAACTCGCATGCTTCACTTTGTTAGGCAAGCTAAGGACACAATGATTTGTGTTGTGAAAGTTAAGGGGGGTACACACGGAGAGATCCGTGCTTAAAATCTAAGCAATCTTGCTAGATTGCTTAGATTTTAAGCACGGATCTGCCGTGTGTATGCCCCCCAGCGATAGCGATGCGCGGCCCCGCGCATCGCTATCGCCGGTGCTAGATTGAGCCTGCATGCAGGCTCAATCTAGCGGGTCGCTCACTTCACCGTTGTGTGAAGTGAGCGGCTCCCCGTCGGCTTTCCCCCTCGCTCAGCACATCGTGCTGTGCTGAGCGGGGAGAGAGATGTGTGCTGAGCGGTCTGTGTTAAGATCGCTCAGCACACATCTCTCCCGTGAGTACCCCCCTTTACACTCAAAAAATGTTTTTTAACTTAAAAAAAAACATGTTTCACCTTATGTAGTAAGGCAGGCTTTCAGGGAGCGTGGGCATGCTAGGATATGTTGTCCTTCTGAAGATGTTGATATGCAGTGTGATGATGCAGGGCAAACACCAAAAAAGACAAGTCTGCTTCACTCCAGATGTGAATGAATCCCAGCATGGGGTTACATTTACTAAGATGGGAGTTTTATTCAAGATGGGATGTTGCCCATAGCAACCAATCAGATTCAACTTCTCAATTATTTAGCACCTTCTAGAAGATATGTGGAATCTGATTGGTTGCTATGGGCAACGTCCCATCTTAAATAGAACTCCCATCTTAGTAAATGTACATCATGGTTGGGTACACTTTTTAAAAATGAAAGTTAACAATAACAAACATTGCTGAGCATGCTTGTGTGTTGCTATGCTACTGTTTTAACATTCAAACATCCATGATGTAGTCCCTTTGCCATTAAAGTGTGCTTTGTGGCTTGCTTGTGTAATAGGTAGTGTGAGTAAGTTTTTTATTTTTATTTTTGCTCTTCTTTTCAGATGGTGCAGTTGGAGATCCCACAAGCCTGCCTGGCATCATTGCAAGCCTAAAGGTGAATTTGCAGGCCATGCTGGCAGATGTTGAGAGGCTGGAAAAAACATTCTAATTTGTTAATTTTAAACTTTTAAAATATTTGTTCTTTGTTATAAAAAAAACACACAAAAAAAAGATATGTTAAAAAATAAAAAATTGTTTATTACAGTTAAGCAGTTGTTGTGTTTTTTAATGCAATAAAGGAACAGCATATTGCCTAGCAGAAATTGGTTACCTTACAAAAAACACACATCAAACATACAAATATTAATCTTATTATTTACAAACAAACAAATTATGTCAGTTAGTAGCTTATTGTTTTGAAAAACATGTAAACACATATATTCACACACTACACCTCGACACAAAAAAATGCTATTTCACATTAGGGCAGGCACAGTTTACACATCCAATTCACTTATTTATAAACAAACATGGTAATGGCCAATTATGCCTACAAAGTGTTCTGTAGGTATTCTTTGAAGACTTAATTGGTCATGACCACAATCATTCACTACACTAATTAGATTCGTAATTGAGGAAGGCTTGTTGAGTTTGAATTGAAAGGTGTAATATAACTTGAAAAAAAAAACCCATTGCTGTGCGTTTTTCCACAAAAGCGTGAGCATTTTTTAAAGGAATATGTAAATCTACGAGGAGTTAGGATTTTTACGATGAGGTTTGTGAAATTGCGATGGGTTCGCATTAGTGCGATGTCATTTGGCATACGCCTACTCTGTGTAATACTGCGTACGAAATAGCAAAAATACTTTGGGGGCGGTTATTCGCTATTGTGCAACGTGTTCGCAAAATTGCGAATATGTTGTGCGAACGAAAAAAAATAGCGAACAACTCGGAATCACCCCCGTGGTTTTGCCCAATTGCTAACAAAAATCCTGCTGCGATCAACTTGGAATAACCCCCATTGTGCTAGTGTGCTATTATGTTGAAACGGTTCACTGCTCTGGTAGAATACTGTCTTATGTACAATTGTTTATTATCATTGCTCCTGAAGTGCAAATACCATTTAATTTTAACACCTTAACGCAGTTATATCCTCAGCGGTGACCAGTTTCTTTGCCAGTTAAATAAAAACCAAGTCACCGTTCTAGTGTGTGGTAATTTGTTCTGGGGGTCCCTTGTCCTTCTGCCTAGGTACTCGTGGTGCAAGCTGTTAGGTGCAGGGATCTACGTTGCGTTGCCGCAGAATCAGGTACGGTTAACTTCAGCACCGACACTTCATGACTACCTACCTACCTGACTTTTGTAGTATCACATTTACGACTAAACCCAGTCAATCTGAGCACTTCAAAACTAATGGCAGCCCTATCAGAGCAACAATTGAATTGCTGTGATGAGCACCCATTAGAGTGCCCCAAAAATAATTTAAATCGCCCCGCATATAACTTTTTGTACCTAGAACAATCAGGAGTGTACCTATACTTTTAGCTTGCATGTTTTCTACAGTGTTTCTACTCAACTTAACATATTATATATCTATTAAAAGTTATTTTTTAGCTACATGATTATTACAAACTAAGAGTGTGCCCTGTACATAGACTATCTAGTTTCTTACTTTTTGTACAGATATGATTTTGCCAGTGATGATAGCGAACCTCTATGATCCACCAGCTGTGTTCATGGCTTATACCAGTGGTTCCCAAACTGGGTGCCTCAGGACACTTGCAGGAGTGCCCTGGGTTGGTGGTCCAGGACCAATTAAAATTATTTCTGCAGCGGGGTACACTGGTATTCTACAGGGAATAACATCGGGGGTGTAGAGTTGGATCTTGATCCGAGGCATCAACAGGCTAAAACGTTGACTGTTCCCAGGATGCACTGCACCGCCTCTTCTGTAGCCCCGCCTCCAGGCACTGGATTTCAGTTTGTAAGTTGGTGCCTGCAGTGCAGGCCACTAACAGGTGGGGCTGCGCTAGGCAGTCCTGTAAAGAGCTTTTCAGAAGACTTCAAGGGCTGCAGCACTTTCTATGTGTTTATGACATGCTGTGCTGCGGCTCCATCACCTCCCTCAGCGGCGCTGCATACTCCCGCGGCATGGTTCCCAGGTACTTGCAGTGGAGACACACCGGTTTTCAGGCACACCACCACTGTCACTCTCCAGGATCGCGTGGCTGCACTAACAGGGAGGAGGTAAGAGGGTCCCCCAGGTGGGACCCGCCAGTAAATTGTGATCCGGTCGCGGTCCCAGGAGACGGACTGCATCGCTGGCGTGGACACTGTGTCGCACAGGGACCCCACTATACCAACCAGGGCAAGGAGCACAGGTCAGATTTACTAAAATCTGTTTATAAAAGGCTCCACAGTACCCGGTGGTGAAGTCCAGCAGAGGGGATAAGGCACTGACCTGTAGCCCCTCCCCCAGCTCTGGGCACCATCTACTGCCGGTGTTCCCGCCCTGGAGCTGCAGTTCTCTCTCCTTCACTCCCTGACTGAGATTTTGGCGCCATTACATAGCTGGGCTGATGTCCGGGACTGCTGGGCACTGTCTCCTCTGTAAATCCGCCTGTATCATCAGCGCTGTGCATTTACAGACACTTAAGTATTCTACATGTCTTTTTAGACAGTGTTAGTTAAGAACAAGTGTACTGCTATCTGAATATTTAGTACAAGTATTCTGTGATATACTGTACATCCAGTGTTTACTGTGCATTGTTATATCTGTATACATACATACTTATATGTAATTTACTAGTCCAGTGCAGTTTATTGTTTATATGTAATAATTCCTGCATTGTACCTGTGACTGAGTGTGCCTATAGCTGCTGTGTGGATTCCATTCTTGTGTATCACATATTTTGCTATCACTATATTCTGTACCCTGGGAAACTAAGGGGGTCATTCCGACCTGTTCGCACGCTGCTGTTTTTTGCAGCGGTGCGAATGGGTTGGTTATGCGCATGCGCGGTGGCCGCAATGTGCAGGTGCATCATTGTCCAGCGACGGCCGTTGCTGGGCAACAACAAGCAGAACAAAGAAAGCGATCGCTGCCACGATCGCAAGAAGATTGGCAGGAGAGAGGCGTTCCGGGGCGACAACTGACCATTTTCTGGGAGTGGTGTGGCAAACGCAGGCGTGTCCAGGCGTTTGGAGGCCGGATGTCTGACATCAATTCCGGGAGCTTCAACGCTGGATTCATCGCACAGGGTAAGTAACTCTTACCCTTGTCTAGTTCTGCACAAAACTGTTTTTGCATAGCAGGGCTGCACAAGCGATCGCAGCCTTGCTATGCAAAAAAACACTCCCCCATTGGCGGCGTCTAGTTGATCGCACGGGCTGCAAAAAGTTGCAGCATGCGATCAACTCAGACTGACCCCCTAAGTGCGTCAGGGTCTCATATAATATATAGTGCTACACAGGGTATACTGTTTGTGTTTCTCACTGTGATTTTCAGTTGCCCCACACCGCTTAAATCCTCTGCTTGTGCTTTGTGTTTACTGTCACAAAACACAGGGGATTATTTGTTGGTTTTTGTGTTTGTCTGGCTATATTGTACTGTTACGCCCTAAGGCTACATCCCATACAATGTCTGCTACACAGGGCGGGACATCCGCGGACGCTCCTGCATCATGCAGTGCTGTCATCACGGATTCACCAGTGGGGGAAGTGTTAGCTGCTGGTTCAGGCGCTGGGTGTCCTAAATCTCCCAGTCACCTGTGGCCAATCAGGACCCACCTTGGGCAGCTTTTTCAAATATGCTGACTATGCTTGTAACGCGTTTTACGCCCCCTGTGGGGTCTACCGTGGCATTACAGCCAAATATTGTCCCTGTAGTCAATCTGCCATGGGCGGATACTCTGTCTACCCAGTTACAGCAATTAAATCAGACTTTGGTTAGACAAAAGTCCACCCCACACCCCTCTGGGGCCAAGGGGTCATCTAAACGGGCCATTTCTTCCTCACAATCCACTAATATTTCGGATAATTCTTCCGATGAGGATGGGGAATATACTGATCTGTCAGACACTGATACAGTTGCTTCTGATGAGGAATCTACAACCCAGGTTGATGTTCCTGACCTTGTGGAGGCTATCAAGCTGATTCTCCAGATTGATGATGACATTGAGCCTACTGTTACGTCTAAGGAACCGGATAAGTTTAAGCGTCAGAAGGTTGTTAAAGTTGTTTTACCACATCCTGACCTCTTCATTGACATACGTCGGGAATCCTGGTCATCTCCAGGAAAGAAATTCTCACTGTCTAAAAAGATGCTAGCTCGTTATCCTATCCCTGCGGAGTTGAGTAACAAGTGGGAGACTCCACTTCCGGTGGACTCTCATGTCGCCCGTCTTGTGGTGTCATCTACTCTGCCTGTCACCACTGTCACCTCACTGAAGGAACCGACATGCAGTATAAGCGTGTGGAGGGATGCCTGAAGTCTATTTACACTCTTACCGGTGCTGTACATAGACACGCTATGACAGCCTCTTGGGCGGCAAAAGGAATTAAAGCATGGGTTCAGGCAATAGAGGATGAGCTGCCTCAGGATTTTTCTGATACTGCCAGACAATATCTGTCGTATATTACCACAGCCTCCCACTATATTCAGGAGGCGGCCTCTGATGCAGGGGTCATGGCGGCCAAGGCATCTACTACGTCTATCCTGGCTCGCTGGATTCTGTTGTTGAGGTCCTCGAAAGTGGACCTGGACTTTCAAGGGAGACATACTATTTTGGGAGGATCTGAACAAGATTATGACTGACTTGGCGACGGTCAAGACTGCGTTTCTCCCAAGTACTAATCCTTCTACTCAGAAGGCTAAGAGTACTACTTTTCGTTCCTTTTGGCCTCCAAGTAAAGCAAAAGGTCAGGTGTACCCGAGACAGGCTCGTACTTCCAAATCCACTATTTCCAAATCTAAACAATCCTGGGCCGCCCGTTAGCCTGCTTCCCAACAAGACAAGCCTGCTGATGGGGCGGACCTCCCCCTGGGGGACCCCAGAGTAAGAGGCCGACTTCTGCAGTTCGCCCAGGCCTGGTTAAAGACCACTTCAGACGCCTGTGTGCGGGAAGTTGTCTCTCACGGGTATGCAATGTCTTTTAAGAGACGTCCCTCTCGCCAGTTTTGTTCAATGGTTATCCCCTCGGATCCATTGAAAGCGCAAGCTCTACACCTGGTTGTACAATCCCTCCTGGAAATAGGAGTGGTAGTGCCGGTACCTCTGTCCCCGAGAGGCAGGGGACACTATTCGACCCTGTTTCTAGTTCCGAAACCAAATGGGTCTTTCCGGACTATCCTCAACCTCAAATCATTGAACAAGTTTGTAAGAGTGTCCATATTCCGTATGGAAATCCTGCGCTCTATTGTGCTGGCCATGGAACCCGAGGACTATATGGTATCCCTGGACATACAGAATGCTTAACTGCACATATCTATTGCCATTTCGCATCAGCAATATCTGCGGTTTGCTATTGGCAACCTTCATTTTTAATTCCAGGCTCTGCCATTTGGACTGGACGTGGCAATTCGGATTTTCACCAAGGTATTGGCTGTGATGACGGCTTTTCTCCGTCATCAGGGAATCAGAATCCTGTCATATGTGGATGACTTGCTGATTCTGGCAAACTCCCAAGATGTCCTCCTCAGTCAACTGGAGATGTCGGTCAAATTTCTTCAAGCCCACGGGTGGCTCATCAATTGGAAGAAGTCCTCGCTGGTCCCTGCACGGAGCATGGTGCACCTGGGGGCACTGCTGGACACACACAGCCAAAGACTCTTTTTATTTCCGGAGAAGGTCCTGAAACTTCAGGACAAGATCAGATGCTTCCTCTCTCGCCAGAGACTGTAGATACACTCGGCAATGCAAGTACTAGGCCTCATGGTGTCGACTTTCGATATGGTAGAGTACGCTCAATTTCATTCCCGCCCTCTGCAGAGGTTAAACCTTTCCAAATGGGACGGCCTGCCTCATCGGATCAGGTCTCAAATGATCTCCTTGACTCCGGAGGTTCGTCTGTCACTGAGCTGGTGGCTACAGGACCAACAGTTGAGCAGGGGCCATCCCTGGCTTTAGTGTGGCATACCTTTACATTCTATTAACAGTTATCACTTACTAATTTCTTTAACACTATTTCTCCATTTTAATTACATCTCATTTTTGTAGCACTTCCTTTATAGCTTCGGCTTCCTAACACTAATTTATTACACTATAGTTTTTTCACTGGTATGCTGCACTGGGCTTTCTGGCTTATGCTGATTTTTTGGGGTGCCACACCCTGCACCTATATATTGCGCTAAATATACAGAGAGGCCTTGACGCGGCTTTGGGGCTTATCATACATTTGCGCAAATATATGTAACTGAGATCTCAGAATTCCAATATTGTGTGGGATTTAAATCTGGTTACTGTTATCATTCAGGGTGCTGGGGGAAACAAAATGCCTTTTTTCCTACCAGATGTAGACCTGATGGCATCTCGATACAATCACAAGGTTCCGGTCTTCGGAGCAAGTACAAGGGATCCTCAAGCAGCGTTTTTGGACGCACTGGCAATTCCATGGAACTTTCGGCTGCCCTATGTGTTCCCTCCAGTGTCACTTCTGCCCAGGGTACTATGGAAGTTCAAGCAAGAAGGAGGAATACTACTTCTAGTCGCTCCAGCGTGGCCCAGATGGCATTGGTTCTCAGACCTGCAGGGTCTATTGATCGAGCGTCCTTTTCTACTTCCTCAACGCCCAGACTTCCTCGTTTAGGGCCCTTGTGTCTATCCATTCCTGGCCAGACTGGCTTTGATGGCGTGGCTCTTGAAGCATCACTCCTGAGAGCAAAAGGGTTCTCTGAGGCGGTTATTCAAACTATGTTGAAGGAATTCTTACTTTACATGGTGTGTTGCTAAGAATTATGATGCATATACGTTCAAAACTTCCAAACTTTTGGCTTTTCTACAACAAGGCCTAGGCTTGGGCCTTCGTCTGGTCTCCCTCAAGGTTCATATATCTGCCTTGTCAGTGTGGTTTCAGAGAAAAATTGGGTCTCTTCCTGACGTTCACACTTTCACTCAAAGTGTTCTACGGATTCAGCCTCCCTATGTCCCTCCTGTGGCTCCACGGGATCTGTCTGTAGTCTTAAATGCCCTGCAAGAGTCTCCATTTGAACCTCTTGAGTCTGTGGACCTTAAATGTCTTATGCTTAAGGTCGTGTTTCTGTTGGCTATTGCCTCTGCTAGGAGGGTGTGGGACTTAGGTGCTTTGTCCTATCGTCCACCCTTTCTGATTTTTCACCGTGACCGGGCAGTTCTTCGAACTCGCCCAGGTTATTTGCCTAAGGTGGTATCATCTTTTCACCTTAACCAGGAGATTGTGGTTCCGGCCTTCATCTCTTCTGGTTTGTTCTCCAATGAAAGGTCTTTGGATGTGGTACGGGCTCTCCGTATTTATGTGGAAAGGACAGCCTCTATCAGGAGGTCAGATTCCCTTTTTGTACTGTTTGGTTTTCACAAACGTGGCTGTCCTGTGAATAAGCAAACCTTGGCCAGATGGATTAGAATGGTGATTGCACAAGCCTATGCGCAGGCTGGGCTCCCAGCTCCTGCTGCTATCAAAGCCCATTCTACTCGGTCTGTTGGACCTTCTTGGGCGGCCCGCCGTGCCGCGTCCGCAGAACAATTGTGCAAGGCGGCTACGTGGTCCTTAGTGGACACGTTCATCAGGTTCCATGCTTGTGATACTTCCACCTCCCAGGATGCTTCCTTTGGACGCTGGGTTCTTGTGCCCGCTACAGTGCGTCCCCTCCCATGAGGAACAGCTTTAAGACATCCCTGTGTAATACCAGTGTACCCCGCTGCAGAAAAGGAGATTTATGGTAGACTTACAGTACCATTGTTAAATCTCTTTCTGCGAGGTACACTGGATTCCACAGGGCGCCCACCATGATGCACTTAGCTTCTTTGGGTTTGTGTGGCATTAGCCGCTAGTCCCTTTTCCTGTCGTGACTATGTGACTAACATCTACCGTCTCTCTTACCTGCTACTGCATTGGACTGGTTAACAAAACTGAGCTCCAGTGCCTGGAGGCGGTGCAGTGCATCCTGGGAACAGTCAAAGCTTTAGCCTTTTGGTGCCCCGGATCAAGATACAACTCTACACCCCCGATGTTATTCCCTGTGGAATCCAGTGTACCTCACAGAAAGAGATTTAACAATGGTAAGTCTACCATAAATCTCCTTTTACTGTCAATGTAATAGACAAAACCAGTGGTTGTGGCTTCCAGTCATAAAGCATGTGGACAAACAGAAGTGGATCCTGTCCATCACCACATACAGTAACTGAACCTAAGAATGACATATAAATAAATTTTACTTAATTTCATATTTTATTCTGAATATCTTAATAAGAAACTTTTGGTCTAGGGGAGCCGTGAAAAAAAATTCTGATACCCTAGGGGGGTGGTCTTCAGTTTGCCGGCTGTCGGGATCCTGGCGCACAGTATACTGGCGCCGGAATCCCGACAGCCGGCATACCGACACTTTTTTTTCCCTCTTGGGGGTCCACGACTCCCCTGGAGGAGGGAGAATAAGTAGCGTGGCACGCGTAGCGCGCCACCGTGCCCACAGCGTGGCAAGCCCGCAAGGGGCTCATTTGCGCTCGCCACGCTGTCGGTATGCCGGCGGTCTGGATTCTGGCGCCAGTATGCTGGTCGCCGGGAGCTCGGCCGCCAGCATACTATACTACACCCCCCTAGGGCGCTGTGACTCAAAAAAGTTTGGGAACAACTGGCTTATACACATCCTTCAAGTCAAAATCTGTAATATGATTTGTAGTGGGCTAATGACACAGTCACTTACTGTCCTGTTGCTGCAATCGATGACTGCATGTCTGACTGCAATAGCTGCAGCATGAAGGAACCACACACCTCTCTCACTGTTCCCCCTTGCCCCCTTGCCAGTTGGCCCCTAGTCTGGGGCGACGCTGTATGGACTAGCTAAGAGCCAGGAAAGTATGGGGGTCATTCCGAGTTGATCGCTCGCTAGCAGTTTTTAGCAGCCGTGCAAACGCATTGTCGCCGCCCACTGGGGAGTGTATTTTAGCTTTGCAGAAGTGCGAACGCTTGTGCAGCAGAGCGCCTGCAAAATCGTTTTGTGCAAAACAAGACCAGCCCTGTAGTTACTCTTCATGTGCGTTGATTCTAACGACGAAGGGACGGCTTTTGACGTCACATACCCACCCAGCGAACGCCCAGCTACGCCTGCATTTTTTCTGCCATGCCTGCGTTTTTCCAAACACTCCCTGAAAATGGTTAGTTGCCACCCAGAAATGCCCACTTCATGTCAATCTCCTTGCGATCGGACTGTGGGACCCGTACGTCCCGCGTGCGCATTGCGGTGCATACGCATGCGCAGAAATGCATTTTTTTCTCTGACGTCCTAAGTGGATGCTGGGACTCCGTAAGGACCATGGGGCAGGAGACTGGGCACAACTAAAGAAAGCTTTAGGTCTACCTGGTGTGCACTGGCTCCTCCCTCTATGACCCTCCTCCAGACCTCAGTTAGAATCTTGTGCCCGGCTGAGCTGGATGCACACTAGGGGCTCTCCTGAGCTCCTAGAAAAGAAAGTATAATTTTAGGTTTTTTATTTTCAGTGAGATCTGCTGGCAACAGACTCACTGCTACGAGGGACTAAGGGGAGAAGAAGCGAACCTACCTGCTTGCAGCTAGCTTGGGCTTCTTAGGCTACTGGACACCATTAGCTCCAGAGGGATCGAACACAGGGCCCGACCTCGATCGTCCGGTCCCGGAGCCGCGCCGCCGTCCCCCTTACAGAGCCAGAAACAAGAAGATGGTCCTGGAAATCGGCGGCAGAAGACTTCGGTCTTCAACAAGGTAGCGCACAGCACTGCAGCTGTGCGCCATTGCTCCTCATGCACACCTCACACTCTGGTCACTGATGGGTGCAGGGCGCTGGGGGGGGGGGGGGGCGCCCTGAGCAGCAATATTAAACACCTTGCTGGCATAAAAACCACATAATATATATATGTGAAAAATACCCCTGCCAGATATCTATAAAAAAGCGGGAGAAGTCCACCGGAAAAGGGGCGGGGCTATCTCCCTCAGCACACTGGCGCCATTTTCCCCTCACAGCTCCACTGGAAGGATCGCTCCCAGGCTCTCCCCTGCAGTTTCAAGACTACAAAGGGTAAAAAAGAGAGGGGGGGGCACTAAATTTAGGCGCAGTAGTATATATATATAAGCAGCTATAAGGGAAAATCACTCAGTTATAGTGTTAATCCCTGTGTATATATAGCGCTCTGGTGTGTGCTGGCATACTCTCTCTCTGTCTCCCCAAAGGACTTTGTGGGGTCCTGTCCTCAGTCAGAGCATTCCCTGTGTGTGTGCGGTGTGTCGGTCCGACTGTGTCGACATGTTTGATGAGGAGGCTTATGTGGAGGCGGAGCAGATGCCGATAAATGTGATGTCACCCCCTGCGGGGCCGACACCTGAGTGGATGGACTTGTGGAAGGAATTACATGAAAGTGTCAACTCCTTACATAAAAGGTTTGACGACATAGCAGATGTGGGACAGCCGGCTTCTCAGCTCGTGCCTGCCCAACTGTCTCAAAAGCCATCAGGGGCTCTAAAACGCCCGCTACCTCAGATGGCAGACACAGATGTCGACACGGATACTGAATCCAGTGTCGACGATGATGAGACTAATGTAACTTCCAATAGGGCCACACGTTACATGATTGAGGCGATGAAAAATGTGTTGCACATTTCTGATGTTACCCCAGGTACCACAAAAAAGGGTATTATGTTTGGGGAGAAAAAACTACCAGTGGTTTTTCCCCCATCTGAGGAATTAAATGAAGTGTGTGAAGAAGCGTGGGCTTCCCCCGATAAGAAACTGGTAATTTCTAAAAGGTTACTAATGACGTACCCTTTCCCGCCAGAGGATAGGTCACGTTGGGAAACATCCCCTAGGGTGGATAAAGCGCTCACACGCCTGTCAAAGAAGGTGGCACTACCGTCTCCGGATACGGCCGCCCTAAAGGAACCTGCTGATAGAAAGCAGGATGCTATCCTGAAGTCTGTATATACTCACACAGGTATTATACTGAGACCAGCTATTGCTTCAGCATGGATGTGCAGTGCTGCAGCTGCGTGGTCAGATTCCCTGTCGGAAAATATTGATACCCTAGACAGGGACACTATATTGCTAACCATAGAGCATATTAAAGACGCAGTCTTATACATGAGAGATGCACAGAGGGATATTTGCCGGCTGGCATCTAAAATAAGTGCAATGTCCATTTCTGCCAGGAGAGGATTATGGACTCGGCAGTGGACGGGTGATGCAGATTCTAAAAGGCACATGGAAGTTTTGCCTTATAAGGGTGAGGAGTTGTTCGGGGATGGTCTCTCGGACCTCGTTTCCACAGCAACAGCTGGGAAGTCAGCATTTTTACCCCATGTTCCCTCACAGCCAAAGAAAGCACTGTATTATCAGGTACAGTCCTTTCGGCCCCAGAAAGGCAAGCGGGTTAAAGGCGCGTCCTTTCTGCCCAGAGGCAGAGGTAGAGGGAAAAAGCTGCAGCATACAGCCAGTTCCCAGGAGCAAAAGTCCTCCCCCGCTTCCTCCAAGTCCACCGCATGACGCTGGGGCTCCACAGGCGGAGCCAGGTACGGTGGGGGCCCGTCTCAAAAACTTCAGCAATCAGTGGGCTCGCTCACGGGTGGATCCCTGGATCCTTCAAGTAGTATCTCAGGGGTACAAGCTGGAATTCGAGACCCCCCCCCCCCCCGCCGTTTCCTCAAATCTGCCTTGCCAACATCGCCCTCAGGCAGGCAGGCAGTGCTAGAGGCAATTCACAAGCTGTATTCCCAGCAGGTGATAGTCAAGGTGCCCCTTCTTCAACAAGGACGGGGTTACTATTCCACAATGTTTGTGGTTCCGAAACTGGACGGTTCGGTGAGACCCATTTTAAATTTGAAATCCTTGAACACATATATAAAAAAATTAAAGTTCAAGATGGAATCGCTCAGGGCGGTTATTTCAAGCCTGGACGAGGGGGATTACATGGTATCACTGGACATCAAGGATGCTTACCTGCATGTCCCCATTTACCATCATCACCAGGAGTACCTCAGATTTGTGGTACAGGATTGTCATTACCAATTCCAGATGTTGCCGTTTGGTCTGTCCACGGCACCGAGGGTATTTACCAAGGTAATGGCCGAAATGATGATACTCCTTCGAAAAAAGGGAGTTTTAATTATCCCGTACTTGGACGATCTCCTGATAAAGGCGAGGTCCAGGGAGCAGTTGTTGGTCGGGGTAGCACTATCTCGGGAGGTGCTACAACAGCACGGTTGGATTCTAAATATTCCAAAGTCACAGCTGGTCCCTACGACACGTCTACTGTTCCTGGGGATGGTTCTGGACACAGAACAGAAAAAAGTGTTTCTCCCGGAGGAGAAGGCCAAGGAGCTGTCATCTCTAGTCAGAGGCCTCCTAAAACCAAAACAGGTGTCGGTGCATCACTGCACGCGAGTCCTGGGAAAAATGGTAGCTTCCTACGAAGCAATTCCATTCGGCAGGTTCCATGCGAGAACTTTTCAGTGGGACCTGTTGGACAAGTGGTCCGGTTCGCATCTTCAGATGCATCGGCTGATAACCCTGTCTCCAAGGACCAGGGTGTCTCTGCTGTGGTGGCTGCAAAGTGCTCACCTTCAAGAGGGCCGCAGATTCGGCATACAGGACTGGGTCCTGGTGACCACGGATGCCAGCCTTCGAGGCTGGGGGGCAGTCACACAGGGAAGAAACTTCCAAGGACTATGGTCAAATCAGGAGACTTCCCTACACATAAATATTCTGGAACTGAGGGCCATTTACAATGCCCTAAGTCAGGCAAAACCCCTGCTTCAAAACCAGCCGGTACTGATCCAGTCAGACAACATCACGGCAGTCGCCCATGTAAACCGACAGGGCGGCACAAGAAGCAGGACGGCGATGGCAGAAGCCACAAGGATTCTCCGATGGGCGGAAAATCACGTGTTAGCACTGTCAGCAGTG
This sequence comes from Pseudophryne corroboree, assembly GCF_028390025.1. Classification (NCBI taxonomy): domain Eukaryota; kingdom Metazoa; phylum Chordata; class Amphibia; order Anura; family Myobatrachidae; genus Pseudophryne; species Pseudophryne corroboree. The sequence continues at coordinate 119,431,209 of NC_086455.1, read as the reverse complement.
TTCATTCCGGGAGTGGACAACTGGGAAGCAGACTTCCTCAGCAGACACGACCTCCACCCGGGAGAGTGGGGACTTCATCTAGAAGTCTTCCAACTGATTGTAAACCGTTGGGAAAGACCACAGGTGGACATGATGGCGTCCCGCCTAAACAAAAAGCTAGAAAGATATTGCGCCAGGTCAAGAGACCCTCAGGCGATAGCTGTGGACGCTCTAGTGACACCGTGGGTGTACCGGTCGGTTTATGTGTTCCCTCCTCTTCCTCTCATACCCAAGGTACTGAGGATAAGAAGGAGAAGAGGTGTAAGAACTATACTCATTGTTCCGGATTGGCCAAGAAGAGCTTGGTACCCGGAACTTCAAGAAATGATCTCAGAGGACCCATGGCCTCTGCCGCTCAGACAGGACCTGCTGCAGCAGGAGCCCTGTCTGTTCCAAGACTTACCGCGGCTGCGTTTGACGGCATGGCGGTTGAACGCCGGATCCTGAAGGAAAAGGGCATTCCGGAGGAAGTCATCCCTACGCTGATTAAAGCTAGGAAGGAGGTGACCGCAAACCATTATCACCGCATATGGCGAAAATATGTTGCGTGGTGTGAGGCCAGAAGGGCCCCAACGGAGGAGTTTCAGCTGGGTCGATTTCTGCACTTCCTACAGTCAGGAGTGACTATGGGCCTAAAATTGGGTTCCATTAAGGTCCAGATTTCGGCTCTATCGATTTTCTTCCAGAGAGAACTGGCTTCACTACCTGAAGTTCAGACTTTTGTTAAGGGTGTGCTGCATATTCAGCCCCCTTTTGTGCCTCCAGTGGCACCTTGGGATCTCAATGTGGTGTTGGATTTCCTAAAGTCACATTGGTTTGAGCCACTTAAAACCGTGGAATTAAAATATCTCACGTGGAAAGTGGTCATGCCGTTGGCCTTGGCTTCGGCCAGGCGTGTGTCAGAATTGGCGGCTTTGTCCTGTAAAAGCCCTTTTTCTGATTTTCCATATGGATAGGGCAGAATTGAGGACTCGTCCCCAGTTTCTCCCTAAGGTGGTATCGGCTTTTCATTTGAACCAACCTATCGTGGTGCCTGCGGCTACTAAAGACTTGGAGGCTTCCAAATTGTTGGACGTAGTCAGGGCCCTGAAAATTTATGTTTCCAGGACAGCTGGAGTCAGGAAAACTGACTCGTTATTTATCCTGTATGCACCCAACAAGCTGGGTGCTCCTGCTTCAAAGCAGACTATTGCTCGCTGGATCTGTAGTACGATTCAGCTTGCACATTCTGCGGCGGGACTGCCGCATCCTAAATCAGTGAAAGCCCATTCCACGAGGAAGGTGGGCTCTTCTTGGGCGGCTGCCCGAGGGGTCTCGGCTCTACAACTTTGCCGAGCAGCTACTTGGTCGGGGTCAAACACATTTGCTAAATTCTACAAGTTTGACACCCTGGCTGAGGAGGACCTAGAGTTTGCCCATTCGGTGCTGCAGAGTCATCCGCACTCTCCCGCCCGTTTGGGAGCTTTGGTATAATCCCCATGGTCCTTACGGAGTCCCAGCATCCACTTAGGACGTCAGAGAAAATAAGATTTTACTCACCGGTAAATCTATTTCTCGTAGTCCGTAGTGGATGCTGGGCGCCCGTCCCAAGTGCGGATTGTCTGCAATACTTGTATATAGTTATTGTTTAACTAAAGGGTTAGTGTTGAGCCATCTGTTGAGAGGCTCAGTTATTGTTCATACTGTTAACTGGGTATAGTATCACGAGTTATACGGTGTGATTGGTGTGGCTGGTATGAGTCTTACCCGGGATTCAAAATCCTTCCTTATTGTGTCAGCTCTTCCGGGCACAGTATCCTAGCTGAGGTCTGGAGTAGAGTCATAGAGGGAGGAGCCAGTGCACACCAGGTAGACCTAAAGCTTTCTTTAGTTGTGCCCAGTCTCCTGCGGAGCCGCTATTCCCCATGGTCCTTACGGAGTCCCAGCATCCACTACGGACTACGAGAAATAGATTTACCGGAGAGTAAAATCTTATTTTTAGCCCGATCGCTGCGCTGCGAACAACGGCAGCTAGCGATCAACTCGGAATCACCCCCTTTGTATAGTGCAATAAATTGACATTGCTCAACAAATGGAATTTAAATAAGACAAATCCAATATAGGGATGTATTCAATAATTGTCGGAAGCTGCCATCTTGTTGGAAAGACGGCAGCTTCCGACTGGTTTAGGTTGGAAGGGGTTCCGACCTATTCAATAGGGGGCCGTTTTTTCCGATAAGTCGGGAATTCCCGACTTGTCGGAAAGCTGACAGAATGCACGTGGATCGGCGTTTCCGACAATGGGGTATATTCAATTGAAGTCGAAACTGCCGTCTTGTCGGAAAGACGGCAGTTTTCGACTTTTTCAGGTCAGAAGGGGTTCCGACCTATTCAGTCCCCGGCTTTTTTATCCAACAAGTCAGGGAATTCGACTTGTCGGAAAGCACGTGGATTGGCGGAATAGCTGCCGATCCATGTGCTTCTGTCGGAAACGGGGCCAATTCCGACAGGTTTTGGCCCCGTTTCCGACCATCTCAATCCGACTTTAAAAAAAGTCATATTGAGATGAGGGAGCCGAGAGGAGGAGACGGGGGAGACCAGCGGGGAGAGGGGGGAAAGCTGTAGGGAGACGGGGGAGAGCAGTGGGGGAGACGGGGAGAGCAGTGCTACAGCAGCGGCTACAGCAGCGTAGCAGGGGGATGTGTCACAGCTGCCGCTCACAGCAGCGTTCACCCGGCTCCAGCAAGCGAGACCTCACTTGCTGGAGCCGGGTGGATGCTGCAGTGAGCGGCAGCTGTGACACATCCTCCTGCTACGCTTGCTGGAGCTGGGTGGACGCTGCCATGAGCGGCGGCTATGACACATCCTCCTGCTACGCTTGATGGAGCGCTGCTCTCCCCCGTCTCCCCATGGCTCCCCCCGTCTCCCCCGTCTCAGCTCCCGCATCGCAATTCAACTTTTTTTAAAGTCGGATTGAGATGGCCATTGAATAGCCCTTGTCAGATCCATTCCGCCAAATGGATGTCGGAATGGATACGACTTCAAATGAATGGGTGTGGTATGGAAAGTAGATAGTAACTAGGTCGACCACTATTGGCCGACAGTAACTAGGTCGACAGGGTCTCTAAGTCGACATGGTCTAGGTCGACAGGTCAAAAGGTCGACATGCAGTTTTTATGTTTTTTGGGTGTAGTTTTCTTCATAGAGTGACTGGGAACCCCAATTAGTGCACCGTGTCCACTCGCATGGCTTGCTTCGCTCGGCACAGGTAACCGTTCCAATCGTAATCCACGTGGACCGTTAAGTATGAAAAGGTAGAAAAAAAATTGTGAAAAACTCATGTCGACCTTTTGACCTGTCGACCTAGAACATGACGACCTAGAGACCCTGTCGGCCTAGAAACCCTATCGACCTAGTTACTGTCGACCACTAGTGGTCGACCTAGATAGTGTCAACCTAGTTACTGTCGACCTAGAAACCGGATCCCAACTGAATATACCCCAAAGTCGGATTGCCATTGTTGGGACCGGGCCAAACCCGAGTACTGACCTGTCTGATCCTTTCCGTCAGAAAGGATCCAACAGGTATTGAATACAGCCCATAGTGTCTCTAGTGGCCAATTTGTGAGGAAACAATTGCAGCACTATACAGTCCTTGATGAAACACTTTCAGTCAGTATAGTCTATATCATATATTTTACATAATCACTATAAGTAGTTCTTAGCAGCCAAATGGTATGGAACAATTCACAATCTTTTTATATCACATTTAAACAAGGTCTAATAGTCTAAAAGATATATAATAATTGAGAAAATACGCTGAGAAGTAGATATTGTGTTCAGTAACCAATTTAGGGGGTTATTCAGTTAGGATGGCAGCAGGGCCGGTTCTAGCCCTTGTGGCGCCCCGGGTGAAAATATGGGCGTGGCTTCATACAGGGGCGTGGTCAGTAACGCCCCCTGTAGAGTTGTGCCCCCATTTGTGCCCCCTATAGAGTAGCGCCGCTTACAGAAAAAAATAATAATACTTACTATCCCTGCTCCTGATTCCCGACCGCTGCTGACCTCCGCTGCAGACCTCCACCGGCTCCGCTGCTCGGATCTATGGGAGAGACGTCACGACGTCTCTCCCATAGCACAGCATAGATAGACACTAGAGGTCAATTATGACCTCTAGCGTCTGTGCCAGTCCCACAATGCTGTGCGGTGCGCGATGACGTCATCGCGCACTGCACAGCAAAGGTCCTCTCCACGAAGGGAAACTAGATGGGTAGCGTCTAGTTCCCTTCACAGCGGGGGAACAGCTGGGGGCACTGCCAAACAGTAGCAGATCTTGCCATTGTCCGGCGCCCTTGGGATGGCGCCGGCGCCCTCCGGAAGGCGGTGCCTCGGGCAAAAGTCCTGTGTGCCCGTAGCAAGATCCGCTACTGGATGGCAGATTCTGCTAAAAAGCAGAATCTGCAATCCTTTCTATCGCATGCTGGAGGCCGCCCATCGCAAGGCAAGGCCACCCAGCCATTCTGAAGAGGCAACTGTGGACAACCCCCTGCAGCCCCACCTAGCCACCATTTTTCCCATCCCAGCAGCTGAGTGTGACGCCACGCAGGCCCCCCCCCCTCAAAAACGCTGCCGACTGGCCCCCATTTTCCCTGCGCCGCCCCTGCAATGGTCCGTTACTGCCCCCCACCCGCCCCGCGAACACCTCTGCCTGTCAATCAAGCAGAGACATTCGCAACCATTGCGAAATGATCGCATTTGGCACCCACGCAGGTAATTGCGGTCACAGCGCTTAGCGATGCAAGCTGAATAATCCCCTTAGTCCTCTCTGTGGACATCCAGAAGACAATACACAATAATTACTGCACACTTAATTTAGATTATAATAGAACTGATAGAATTCTATCATTATCCTAGCTTGTTGCCGTCATTTCCCAAACAGATGCCACTAGGGTAGCTGTATGGTGATACTGGCCCATGCAGATGTGCTCATACTGTATACAAGCCAGCTAGACAGCAGTCACTGGCGTACACAGGGGAGTTTCCGAGTACCTGGAAACCCCCCCTGATGAGACAATTTTTTTTATGTTTGAGACGGAGACTGCAGTGTCTCCGTCTCAGTAAAAATCGCGATCGCGACCTGCTGCAGTAGCAGAGAGCTCTCTGCATAGAGAATGTCTAGGGGGAGCTGCCGGCTGTGCATGCTCAGCCACAGCAGCTCCCTCCGTCCTCACACAGTGCCGCCTCCCAGTCCCTGGTGGTATGTATTACATATGTATGTATTCTGTATATGAAGATTGTGTGTTTATATGTATGTTTGTTTTTTTGTGTGTCGTGTGTGTGTGTGTGTGTGTGTGTGTGTGTGTGTGTGTATGTATGTATGTATGTATGTATGTGTGTATGAAAGCGTGTGCTATGTATGTATGTATATACACAGTATGTGTATAATATATATATATATATATATATATATAAACAAAGCAGAGCTTATAAATGGGAAATAGACTCTATCATAGCGATGGGTGTACTTAATGGTTGGATAGACACTCCCACTGCTGATTTTCTAACTCAGGAATTTCCTACAGTTCCTGTATTGTACATTCTACCAAAGGTACATAAATCCATGACAAAACCCCCTGGTAGGCCCATAATTTTATCTAGGGGATCGTTGGGTCAGCCATTGTCCCAATTGGTGGATGCCTATTTACAACCGGTGGTGCAGAATACCCCTTATTATCTTAAAGACACTACAGATTTTTTAAACAAATTGACATCTTTTGGTTTGCCCCCAGAAGGCTGTCTGCTGGTAACACTTGATGTTAGTAGCCTTTATACCAACATTGGTCATAAAGAAGGTATGGAGGCCATAAGATCAGTAATCTCCTCCAACACATGGTATTGTGGTCCACCTATTGAATATTTAATGCTTCTCATGGGAATAGTACTCAGAGGCGTCACTCACCTCTGTGACACCCGGTGCGGCAGCGAGGAGAAAAGAGGCGGGGCTTCGCGGGAACAGGCGGGGCTTAAATAGAGGGGCGGGGCTTCGTGGGTGGAACCCATTTTTACACCATTGCAGGTACGCAAAGGGGGCGGGGCTTTGCGGAGGGGCGGGGCTTCGCGTCCCGACACCCGTGTTTTTTTTCACTGGGGGGTGTGGGAGGTGAGGGCTGACTCTCGGGAGGTGCTGTGCCTGCAGTGCTGGCTCCTACAAAGTGACAGGAGCCGAGTCCTGCACATAATATAACAGTGCAGCACTCGGCTTCTGTCACTCTGCAGGAGCCGGCATTTTGGTGTCACCCCTCGGCGGGTGACACCCGGGAGCGGGCCGCACCCCCCGCACCCTCCTTTTGACGCCACTGATAGTACTTCATAAAAATGATTTCCTATTCAATAATGCATTTTATTTGCAATTGCGCGGAACTGCGATTGGGTCGAACATGGCCCCCATCGTACGCCAATTTATTCATGTACGAATATGATAAATTACATATTCATGGTGACCCAATTTTCTCTAAATATGTAAAGTTTTACACTCGTTTTGTTGACGACCTGTTTCTGATTTGGACTGGAGGAAGTGAGTTGTTGCAGGCCTTTATTACGAAACTTAATAGCTTGGAGGGGTCCATCAGATTCACACACACATACAGTCCAACCACTATTGAATTTCTGGATGTACGCATCAATATAATCCAGGGGGCATTTTCTACTGAGATTTACTGTAAATCTACAGATAAAAACACGCTACTTAAATATGATAGCTTCCACCCACAGCCATTAAAAAGAGGGCTGCCCTACTCCCAACTGATCAGGGTGGTCAGAACAACATCTGACCCTAACCAGTTAAGCATAGCATTACGACAACTGGGAGATAAGTTCCTACAAAGGGGCAGTAGCGGATCTTGCCACGGGCAAGCAGGACTTTTGCCCGGGGCGCCGCCTTCCGGAGGGCGCTGGCGCCATCCGGAGGGCGCCGCACCGTGGCAAGATCCGCCACTGCTGCCCGCTGTGTCCCCCGTCCGCCTCCGCTGCCCGCTGCCGTCCCCGTCCGCCTCCTGTGAAGGGAACTAGACGCTATGCGTCTAGTTTCCCTTCGTGGAGAGTAACTTTGCTGAGCGGTGCGCGATGACGTCATCGCGCGCCGCTCAGCATTCAAGCGGCGCTAGCAATGTACAGGGGGCATAACTGACCGCGCCCCCTGTATTAGGCCACACCCCTTTTCCTGCCCGGGCCGCAGAGCGCCCTTGAACCGGCCCTGCAAAGGGGCTATGATCAAACAGAGGTTGATGAGGCTATACAAAAGTGTCTCCGATTGGACAGAAATGATCTTCTAATACCGAAAGAAAGATCTGATGCAACAGGAAGAATGAAGTTAACAAGTACTTATTCTATATCATCGCTTGCCTTTAGACGGTCCATTTTATCACATTGGCATATAATACAAAGTGATCCTGTTTTGAAACATGCTTGCAGTAAGGAACCATTGTTCTGTTACAAGCGAAGTAGCAATTTGAAAGACCAATTGGTTTATTCTGACATCAGCCCGAGAGTTATGACGAATTCAGGATGGTTACAACTGACACATGGTGTGTTCAAATGCACTGGTTGTGTTAATTGCAGTTTCTTGTATACAGGAACAGGGGTGTATCTAGGGGTCTGAGCGCCCATGGCAAAGTAAGGGGCTGGCGCCCCCCCTTACACACATTTGGAATAAGGTGTGAGTATTGGAAATGGGGCATGGTCTTGTGGGGGAAGGGTGTGGACACAATAGTACTTCTAATTCAAAATATGCCACACAGTAGTGTCCCTCATTCACATTGCACCGCACAGTAGTGTCTCGTATTCACATTACACCATCCCTCCCCCTAAGCCACCTTTCCCACAGCCTGACTTTAACCCGCCCCGCCCCCCCAAAAGCCTCTTCAGTGGTGCCTAACTCTAACCCACCCTTCCTAATCTCCCTCCCTGCAGCCTAACCCTAGCCTTCCCGCTCTCGCAGCCTAACCCTAACCCTCCCACGTGGCTTGCCAGTGGAGACATTGGCACCAACTCGATCAGGATTTTGGCATTCTGCATTGCTATCTATGTTGGGATGCCAGCATCAGCATTCCGAGCAGTTTCGGGATGCTGGCGTCCGTCAGCTTTCCGACCGCCGGGATTCCAAACGCCGGCATCTTGACTGCATCCTGAATGAAATGCTAATGAGCTGCTGTGAGATGAGCCTCAAATGGACCCAGCCATTAACCAAACACCATTAGATGGATGGTAGAAATGCTTCCAGGGTGCCATCACTTCCAAGATAAAATGATCAATTATACAATTAACTGATATACATTTCCTTGAACATGGCCTTGAAATAGGTAAGATTTGTAAGTTTTCGCTTACTTACTACTGATGCCGCTTTCAGATCGCAAATGCCGGATCCCACCCGGTAAGAGAAATGTGTCCTTACCGGGTGGGATCCGGCATTTGCTCTTCTCTGCTGGCTTTCTGACCTGGCAATATACCGGGTCGGTTGCCATAGCAGCGGAGGGAGCAGCAGCAGCAGGGGCGGGGGGGGGGGGGGGGGGGTGGAGGCGGCGCTGTGAGATAAGCTCATCTCCTGCGCCGCCTCTCCCTATGCTGTGAATGGGAGCCGTTTCGCATCAGAACGGCTCCCATTCACACCGCACCTGACCCGGTATTCAACCCGGTAGTAACCCTTCTTTTTAACCGGGTTGAATTACCGTGTCAGGCGACCCGCTAATTTGGCAGAGGAGCTTTCACATCGCACACTGACCCGTTTCGACACGGCAATATGCCGTGTCGATACCGGGTTATTTGTGCGATGTGAAAGGGGTATGACTTACATCAAACATGCATAAAAATCGTGTAGTTTTCCAGGTACTACAGTCCCTTCTCCCAAACACTGACACTTATTTATTATCTTCAACAACAAATAGATCTATAGCACTGTGATATATAACAATTACTGTGTACCTGGTGAGAGTCTGTTACTGCCGGCGCGGCGTCGGTGTCCGTCAGCACCTCAATGCACTAGTGATCAGACTAGTGTCCAGCAGCACCGCACTGCACGTGTGATCAGACTAGTGTCCGGCAGCACCGCACTGCACGTGTGATCAGACTAGTGTCCAGCAGCACCGCACTGCACGTGTGATCAGACTAGTGTCCAGCAGCACCGCACTGCACGTGTGATCAGACTAGTGTCCAGCAGCACCGCACTTTGGCAATGATGGCTGCCGGGAGCTCCCAGCAACTAGGGCTGCTGGGAGCTGTAGTTTATTTTGAGTCTGATTACAAGTGCAGTGCTGCCGGACAGCAGCGCCGCTCCAGCAGTAACAGACTCTCACCAGGTATAGTCTGACAGTACTGCTTTTCTACCCTTTGGTGGTGGGTGGCATAGCCAGGCGGCGCCCCCTCCTTGCCTGGCGCCCCTGGCGAATGCCATCCTGGCCAATACGTAGATACACCCCTGTACAGGAACTTGTTTTCTGCATCCACTCACAGGAAAGAGCTATTCGATCAAACAACGAATGTCCTGTGACACAAAATACATGGTGTATGTGATTTGGTGCCCCTGCAAATTGATTTATGTGGGAAAACCCAAAGGATGCTTAAGGAAAAGATATCAATGCATCGCAGTTCCTTCAAAAAAGCTTTGACAAAGATTGACACCAGCACACCGCCAGTAGTACGTCATTTCTCGGTAGCCAAGCATGGCATAAAGGACCTGAAAGTTATGCCAATTGAACAAGTTCCCCCGTCCAGGAGAGGAGGAGATAGAAACCGTACATTGGTGGTCATTCCGAGTTGTTCGCTCGCAAGCTGTTTTTAGCAGCTTTGCACACGCTAAGCCGCCGCCTACTGGGAGTGAATCTTAGCATCTTAAAATTGCGAACGAAAGATTCGCAATATTGCGATTACACAAGTCTTAGCAGTTTCAGAGTAGCTCCAGACTTACTCGCCATCTGCGATCAGTTCAGTGCTTGTCGTTCCTGGTTTGACGTCACAAACACACCCAGCGTTCGCCCAGACACTCCTCCGTTTCTCCAGCCACTCCCGCGTTTTTCCCAGAAACGGTAGCGTTTTTTCACACACACCCATAAAACGGCCAGTTTCCGCCCAGAAACACCCACTTCCTGTCAATCACATTACGATCGCCTGAACGATGAAAAAGCCGTGAGTAAAATTCCTAACTTCATAGCAAATTTATTTGGCGCAGTCGCAGTGCGGACATTGCATACCCTCCAACATTTTACACAGAAAAATCGGTACAAATCCGAAAAAGGGGTGTGGCCGCAGGTAAAGGGGGCATGGCCACACACCTTTTCCTATACTTTCAATGGAAGTTTGGAGAGCCAAAAATCGGTACAGACTATGAAAAAGAGGTACTGTACCTATTAAAAAGGTACAGTTGGAGGGTATGACATTGCGCATGCGCACTAAGCGGAATATCGCAGCGATGCGAAGAAATTTACCGAGCGAACAACTCGGAATGACCCCCATTGTTACAAAAGGAATCCAAATGGATATATAATCTAGGGTCTATGGCCCCTAATGGACTGAATGAAGAACTGCTATTTACTTCCTTTCTTTAAAACATCTCATAGAGACATTATGATGTGTAGAATGAACTGATGGATCCCCGCTAGTTTTTGTCTCCCTAGGTATGTAAACCATGTGACAACTTACTTAAATATTGGGTTTGATATAGTAAGAAAAATCTTTTCACCTTAAGGTACCTCTTGTGATAATTCCATTCTTTTTGTTGCCTGTACCAATCAGTGCCTCAGTAATTAATTAGTAGTGCTATAATCAAATTGTTTATTCTGTTAACATGGTTTGATTATTACATGAGCAATCACCTATTTACTGCCTCCAGACAGATGCACGGATAGGTAGTTTGTCATGTATAATAAATAGATCGCCCCGATGACGCTGAGTCACTGTTACTATGGTAACATTCTATATGACACCGGAGCCAGAGGTGCGTCACTTCCTGTGACGCCTGAGCCGGAGGCGCGTCACTTCCAGTAACGCAATCGTGATTATATTGCAATGCTGTTACCGGGGAACATGATTTATGTGGCACCCAGGAAGTGTGGTGGGAACTGACAATGTGCTGGGTGGAGAGGTTTAGTGATTTTACATGTTACTATGGAGACTTAAGCAATGCCATGTTTCTATTGGATGGTGTTTGATGAGGCACGGAATGGAATAGGTAACACAGGTGTTTGTAATGATTGGGTGTGGTTGTGGGTATATAAGATGTAGTGGATTTGTTGTGAACATGCATGCATGGATGGCTTTTATGACATTTGCATGGCTCCTTGACCCTGATGAAGGTGCTGTGGCACCGAAACAGAGGTTGGTGGAGCTGCGGACTGGTAACATGCATTGAAACCAATATTCTTTTGTTCATTGACTGCCTATCCATTGAACTGCATAATTGCACGTTGCACTTTATTTCCAAGATAATTATGGATTAATAATAAAAGGAACTTTTTTCTGCTACTTCAGGTGTGCTGGTACAAGTAGATTTTCTACTTTTGCTATACAGGTTGAGTATCCCATATCCAAATATTCCGAAATACGGAATATTCCGAAATACGGACTTTTTTGAGTGAAAGTGAGATACAGTAGTGAAACCTTTGTTTTTGATGGCTCAATGTACACAAACTTTGTTTAATACACAAAGTTATTAAAAATATTGTATTAAATGACCTTCAGGCTGTGTGTATAAGGTGTATATGAAACATAAATGAATTGTGTGAATGTACACACACTTTGTTTAATGCACAAAGTTATAAAAAATATTGGCTAAAATGACCTCCAGGCTGTGTGTATAAGGTGTATATGAAACATAAATGCATTCTGTGCTTAGACTTAGGTCCCATCTAGAGATGAGCGCCTGAAATTTTTCGGGTTTTGTGTTTTGGTTTTGGGTTCGGTTCCGCGGCCGTGTTTTGGGTTCGAACGCGTTTTGGCAAAACCTCACCGAATTTTTTTTGTCGGATTCGGGTGTGTTTTGGATTCTGGTGTTTTTTTCAAAAAACACTAAAAAACAGCTTAAATCATAGAATTTGGGGGTCATTTTGATCCCAAAGTATTATTAACCTCAAAAACCATAATTTACACTCATTTTCAGTCTATTCTGAATACCTCACACCTCACAATATTATTTTTAGTCCTAAAATTTGCACCGAGGTCGCTGTGTGAGTAAGATAAGCGACCCTAGTGGCCGACACAAACACCGGGCCCATCTAGGAGTGGCACTGCAGTGTCACGCAGGATGTCCCTTCCAAAAAACCCTCCCCAAACAGCACATGACGCAAAGAAAAAAAGAGGCGCAATGAGGTAGCTGTGTGAGTAAGATTAGCGACCCTAGTGGCCGACACAAACACCGGGCCCATCTAGGAGTGGCACTGCAGTGTCACGCAGGATGGCCCTTCCAAAAAACCCTCCCCAAACAGCACATGACGCAAAGAAAAAAAGAGGCGCAATGAGGTAGCTGTGTGAGTAAGATTAGCGACCCTAGTGGCCGACACAAACACCGGGCCCATCTAGGAGTGGCACTGCAGTGTCACGCAGGATGTCCCTTCCAAAAAACCCTCCCCAAACAGCACATGACGCAAAGAAAAAAAGAGGCGCAATGAGGTAGCTGTGTGAGTAAGATTAGCGACCCTAGTGGCCGACACAAACACCGGGCCCATCTAGGAGTGGCACTGCAGTGTCACGCAGGATGTCCCTTCCAAAAAACCCTCCCCAAACAGCACATGACGCAAAGAAAAAAAGAGGCGCAATGAGGTAGCTGACTGTGTGAGTAAGATTAGCGACCCTAGTGGCCGACACAAACACCGGGCCCATTTAGGAGTGGCACTGCAGTGTCACGCAGGATGTCCCTTCCAAAAAACCCTCCCCAATCAGCACATGATGCAAAGAAAAAGAAAAGAAAAAAGAGGTGTAAGATGGAATTGTCCTTGGGCCCTCCCACCCACCCTTATGTTGTATAAACAAAACAGGACATGCACACTTTAACCAACCCATCATTTCAGTGACAGGGTCTGCCACACGACTGTGACTGATATGACGGGTTGGTTTGGACCCCCCCAAAAAAGAAGCAATTAATCTCTCCTTGCACAAACTGGCTCTACAGAGGCAAGATGTCCACCTCATCATCACCCTCCGATATATCACCGTGTACATCCCCCTCCTCACAGATTATCAATTCGTCCCCACTGGAATCCACCATCTCAGCTCCCTGTGTACTTTGTGGAGGCAATTGCTGCTGGTCAATGTCTCCGCGGAGGAATTGATTATAATTCATTTTAATGAACATCATCTTCTCCACATTTTCTGGATGTAACCTCGTACGCCGATTGCTGACAAGGTGAGCGGCGGCACTAAACACTCTTTCGGAGTACACACTTGTGGGAGGGCAACTTAGGTAGAATAAAGCCAGTTTGTGCAAGGGCCTCCAAATTGCCTCTTTTTCCTGCCAGTATAAGTACGGACTGTGTGACGTGCCTACTTGGATGCGGTCACTCATATAATCCTCCACCATTCTATCAATGTTGAGAGAATCATATGCAGTGACAGTAGACGACATGTCCGTAATTGTTGTCAGGTCCTTCAGTCCGGACCAGATGTCAGCATCAGCAGTCGCTCCAGACTGCCCTGCATCACCGCCAGCGGGTGGGCTCGGAATTCTGAGCCTTTTCCTCGCACCCCCAGTTGCGGGAGAATGTGAAGGAGGAGATGTTGACAGGTCGCGTTCCGCTTGACTTGACAATTTTGTCACCAGCAGGTCTTTCAACCCCAGCAGACTTGTGTCTGCCGGAAAGAGAGATCCAAGGTAGGCTTTAAATCTAGGATCGAGCACGGTGGCCAAAATGTAGTGCTCTGATTTCAACAGATTGACCACCCGTGAATCCTTGTTAAGCGAATTAAGGGCTCCATCCACAAGTCCCACATGCCTAGCGGAATCGCTCCGTGTTAGCTCCTCCTTCAATGTCTCCAGCTTCTTCTGCAAAAGCCTGATGAGGGGAATGACCTGACTCAGGCTGGCAGTGTCTGAACTGACTTCACGTGTGGCAAGTTCAAAGGGCATCAGAACCTTGCACAACGTTGAAATCATTCTCCACTGCGCCTGAGACAGGTGCATTCCACCTACTATATCGTGCTCAATTGTATAGGCTTGAATGGCCTTTTGCTGCTCCTCCAACCTCTGAAGCATATAGAGGGTTGAATTCCACCTCGTTACCACTTCTTGCTTCAGATGATGGCAGGGCAGGTTCAGTAGTTTTTGGTGGTGCTCCAGTCTTCTGTACGTGGTGCCTGTACGCCGAAAGTGTCCCGCAATTCTTCTGGCCACCGACAGCATCTCTTGCACGCCCCTGTCGTTTTTAAAAAAATTCTGCACCACCAAATTCAAGGTATGTGCAAAACATGGGACGTGCTGGAATTTGCCCATATTTAATGCACACACAATATTGCTGGCGTTGTCCGATGCCACAAATCCACAGGAGAGTCCAATTGGGGTAAGCCATTCCGCGATGATCTTCCTCAGCTGCCGTAAGAGGTTTTCAGCTGTGTGCGTATTCTGGAAAGCGGTGATACAAAGCGTAGCCTGCCTAGGAAAGAGTTGGCGTTTGCGAGATGCTGCTACTGGTGCCGCCGCTGCTGTTCTTGCGGCGGGAGTCCATACATCTACCCAGTGGGCTGTCACAGTCATATAGTCCTGACCCTGCCCTGCTCCACTTGTCCACATGTCCGTGGTTAAGTGGACATTGGGTACAACTGCATTTTTTAGGACACTGGTGAGTCTTTTTCTGACGTCCGTGTACATTCTCGGTATCGCCTGCCTAGAGAAGTGGAACCTAGATGGTATTTGGTAACGGGGGCACACTGCCTCAATAAATTGTCTAGTTCCCTGTGAACTAACGGCGGATACCGGACGCACGTCTAACACCAACATAGTTGTCAAGGCCTCAGTTATCCGCTTTGCAGCAGGATGACTGCTGTGATATTTAATCTTCCTCGCAAAGGACTGTTGAACAGTCAATTGCTTACTGGAAGTAGTACAAGTAGGCTTACGACTTCCCCTCTGGGATGACCATCGACTCCCAGCAGCAACAACAGCAGCGCCAGCAGCAGTAGGCGTTACACGCAAGGATGCATCGGAGGAATCCCAGGCAGGAGAGGAATCGTCAGAATTGCCAGTGACATGGCCTGCAGGACTATTGGCATTCCTGGGGAAGGAGGAAATTGACACTGAGGGAGTTGGTGGGGTGGTTTGCGTGAGCTTGGTTACAAGAGGAAGGGATTTACTGGTCAGTGGACTGCTTCCGCTGTCACCCAAAGTTTTTGAACTTGTCACTGACTTATTATGAATGCGCTGCAGGTGACGTATAAGGGAGGATGTTCCGAGGTGGTTAACGTCCTTACCCCTACTTATTACAGCTTGACAAAGGGAACACACGGCTTGACACCTGTTGTCCGCATTTCTGGTGAAATACCTCCACACCGAAGAGCTGATTTTTTTGGTATTTTCACCTGGCATGTCAACGGCCATATTCCTCCCACGGACAACAGGTGTCTCCCCGGGTGCCTGACTTAAACAAACCACCTCACCATCAGAATCCTCCTGGTCAATTTCCTCCCCAGCGCCAGCAACACCCATATCCTCCTCATCCTGGTGTACTTCAACACTGACATCTTCAATCTGACTATCAGGAACTGGACTGCGGGTGCTCCTTCCAGCACTTGCAGGGGGCGTGCAAATGGTGGAAGGCGCATGCTCTTCACGTCCAGTGTTGGGAAGGTCAGGCATCGCAACCGACACAATTGGACTCTCCTTGTGGATTTGGGATTTCGAAGAATGCACAGTTCTTTGCTGTGCTGCTTTTGCCAGCTTGAGTCTTTTCATTTTTCTAGCGAGAGGCTGAGTGCTTCCATCCTCATGTGAAGCTGAACCACTAGCCATGAACATAGGCCAGGGCCTCAGCCGTTCCTTGCCACTCCGTGTCGTAAATGGCATATTGGCAAGTTTACGCTTCTCCTCCGACAATTTTATTTTAGGTTTTGGAGTCCTTTTTTTTCTGATATTTGGTGTTTTGGATTTGACATGCTCTGTACTATGACATTGGGCATCGGCCTTGGCAGACGACGTTGCTGGCATTTCATCGTCTCGGCCATGACTAGTGGCAGCAGCTTCAGCACGAGGTGGAAGTGGATCTTGATCTTTCCCTAATTTTGGAGCCTCAACATTTTTGTTCTCCATATTTTAATAGGCACAACTAAAAGGCACCTCAGGTAAACAATGGAGATGGATACTAGTATACAATTATGGACTGCCTGCCGAGTGCAGACACAGAGGTAGCCACAGCCGTGAACTACCGTACTGTACTGTGTCTGCTGCTAATATAGACTGGTTGATAAAGAGATGTCTATGTAACTATGTATGTATAAAGAAGAAAGAAAAAAAAACCACGGTTAGGTGGTATACAATTATGGACGGACTGCCTGCCGAGTGCAGACACAGAGGTAGCCACAGCCGTGAACTACCGTACTGTACTGTGTCTGCTGCTAATATAGACTGGTTGATAAAGAGATGTCTATGTAACTATGTATGTATAAAGAAGAAAGAAAAAAAAACCACGGTTAGGTGGTATACAATTATGGACGGACTGCCTGCCGAGTGCAGACACAGAGGTAGCCACAGCCGTGAACTACCGTACTGTACTGTGTCTGCTGCTAATATAGACTGGTTGATAAAGAGATGTCGTAGTAGTATGTATGTATAAAGAAGAAAAAAAAACCACGGTTAGGTGGTATATACAATTATGGACGGGCTGCCGAGTGCCGACACAGAGGTAGCCACAGCCGTGAACTACCGCACTGTACTGTGTCTGCTGCTAATATATAGACTGGTTGATAAAGAGATAGTATACTCGTAACTAGTATGTATGTATAAAGAAAGAAAAAAAAACCACGGTTAGGTGGTATATACAATTATGGACGGGCTGCCGAGTGCCGACACAGAGGTAGCCACAGCCGTGAACTACCGCACTGTACTGTGTCTGCTGCTAATATATAGACTGGTTGATAAAGAGATAGTATACTCGTAACTAGTATGTATGTATAAAGAAAGAAAAAAAAACCACGGTTAGGTGGTATATACAATTATGGACGGGCTGCCGAGTGCCGACACAGAGGTAGCCACAGCCGTGAACTACCGCACTGTACTGTGTCTGCTGCTAATATAGACTGGTTGATAAAGAGATAGTATACTCGTAACTAGTATGTATGTATAAAGAAAGAAAAAAAAACCACGGTTAGGTGGTATATACAATTATGGACGGGCTGCCGAGTGCCGACACAGAGGTAGCCACAGCCGTGAACTACCGCACTGTACTGTGTCTGCTGCTAATATATAGACTGGTTGATAAAGAGATAGTATACTCGT
Source organism: Pseudophryne corroboree (assembly GCF_028390025.1). Classification (NCBI taxonomy): domain Eukaryota; kingdom Metazoa; phylum Chordata; class Amphibia; order Anura; family Myobatrachidae; genus Pseudophryne; species Pseudophryne corroboree. The sequence goes on along the minus strand of NC_086455.1, from coordinate 119,413,728 downwards.
AACTAGTATGTATGTATAAAGAAAGAAAAAAAAAACCACGGTTAGGTGGTATATACAATTATGGACGGGCTGCCGAGTGCCGACACAGAGGTAGCCACAGCCGTGAACTACCGCACTGTACTGTGTCTGCTGCTAATATAGACTGGTTGATAAAGAGATAGTATACTCGTAACTAGTATGTATGTATAAAGAAAGAAAAAAAAACCACGGTTAGGTGGTATATACAATTATGGACGGGCTGCCGAGTGCCGACACAGAGGTAGCCACAGCCGTGAACTACCGCACTGTACTGTGTCTGCTGCTAATATATAGACTGGTTGATAAAGAGATAGTATACTCGTAACTAGTATGTATGTATAAAGAAAGAAAAAAAAACCACGGTTAGGTGGTATATACAATTATGGACGGGCTGCCGAGTGCCGACACAGAGGTAGCCACAGCCGTGAACTACCGCACTGTACTGTGTCTGCTGCTAATATATAGACTGGTTGATAAAGAGATAGTATACTCGTAACTAGTATGTATGTATAAAGAAAGAAAAAAAAACCACGGTTAGGTGGTATATACAATTATGGACGGGCTGCCGAGTGCCGACACAGAGGTAGCCACAGCCGTGAACTACCGCACTGTACTGTGTCTGCTGCTAATATAGACTGGTTGATAAAGAGATAGTATACTCGTAACTAGTATGTATGTATAAAGAAAGAAAAAAAAACCACGGTTAGGTGGTATATACAATTATGGACGGGCTGCCGAGTGCCGACACAGAGGTAGCCACAGCCGTGAACTACCGCACTGTACTGTGTCTGCTGCTAATATATAGACTGGTTGATAAAGAGATAGTATACTCGTAACTAGTATGTATGTATAAAGAAAGAAAAAAAAACCACGGTTAGGTGGTATATACAATTATGGACGGGCTGCCGAGTGCCGACACAGAGGTAGCCACAGCCGTGAACTACCGCACTGTACTGTGTCTGCTGCTAATATATAGACTGGTTGATAAAGAGATAGTATACTCGTAACTAGTATGTATGTATAAAGAAAGAAAAAAAAACCACGGTTAGGTGGTATATACAATTATGGACGGGCTGCCGAGTGCCGACACAGAGGTAGCCACAGCCGTGAACTACCGCACTGTACTGTGTCTGCTGCTAATATAGACTGGTTGATAAAGAGATAGTATACTCGTAACTAGTATGTATGTATAAAGAAAGAAAAAAAAACCACGGTTAGGTGGTATATACAATTATGGACGGGCTGCCGAGTGCCGACACAGAGGTAGCCACAGCCGTGAACTACCGCACTGTACTGTGTCTGCTGCTAATATAGACTGGTTGATAAAGAGATAGTATACTCGTAACTAGTATGACTATAAAGAAAGAAAAAAAAACCACGGTTAGGTGGTATATACAATTATGGACGGGCTGCCGAGTGCCGACACAGAGGTAGCCACAGCCGTGAACTACCGCACTGTACTGTGTCTGCTGCTAATATAGACTGGTTGATAAAGAGATAGTATACTACTAATATTATATATACTGGTGGTCAGGTCACTGGTCACTAGTCACACTGGCAGTGGCACTCCTGCAGCAAAAGTGTGCACTGTTTAATTTTAATATAATATTATGTACTCCTGGCTCCTGCTATAACCTATAACTGGCACTGCAGTGCTCCCCAGTCTCCCCCACAATTATAAGCTGTGTGAGCTGAGCACAGTCAGATATATATATATACATTGATGCAGCACACTGGGCTGAGCAGTGCACACAGATATGGTATGTGACTGAGTCACTGTGTGTATCGTTTTTTTCAGGCAGAGAACGGATATATTAAATAAAACAAACAACTGCACTGTCTGGTGGTCACTGTGGTCGTCAGTCACTAAACTCTGCACTCTCTTCTACAGTATCACAGCCTCAGGTCAATCTCTCTCTCTCTCTCTCTCAACCCTAATCTAAATGGAGAGGACGCCAGCCACGTCCTCTCCCTATCAATCTCAATGCACGTGTGAAAATGGCGGCGACGCGCGGCTCCTTATATAGAATCCGAGTCTCGCGAGAATCCGACAGCGTCATGATGACGTTCGGGCGCGCTCGGGTTAACCGAGCAAGGCGGGAGGATCCGAGTCTGCTCGGACCCGTGAAAAAAACATGAAGTTCGTGCGGGTTCGGATTCAGAGAAACCGAACCCGCTCATCTCTAGTCCCATCACCATGATATCTCATTATGGTATGCAATTATTCCAAAATACGGAAAAATCCCATATCCAAAATACCTCTGGTCCCAAGCATTTTGGATAAGGGATACTCAACCTGTATATATATATATATATATATATATACACTACTCAAAAAAATAAAGGGAACACTAAAATAACACATCCTAGATCTGAATGAAATATTTTTATTAAATACTTTGTTCTTTACATAGTTGAATGTGCTGACAACAAAATCACACAAAAATTATCAATGGAAATCAAACTTATTAACCCATGGAGGTCTGGATTTGGAGTCACACTCAAAATTAAAGTGGAAAAACACACTACAGGCTGATCCAACTTTGATGTAATGTCCTTAAAACAAGTCAAAATGAGGCTCAGTAGCGTGTGTGGTCTCCACGTGCCTGTATGACCTCCCTACAACGCCTGGGCATGCTCCTGATGAGGTGGCGGATGGTCTCCTGAGGGATCTCCTCCCAGACCTGGACTAAAGCATCCGCCAACTCCTGGACAGTCTGTGGTGCAACGTGGCGTTGGTGGATGGAGCGAGACATGATGTCCCAGATGTGCTCAATTGGATTCAGGTCTGGGGAACGGGCGGGCCAGTACATAGCATCAATTCCTTCGTCTTGCAGGAACTGCTGACACACTCCAGCCACATGAGGTCTAGCATTGTCTAGTATTAGGAGGAACCCAGGGCCAACCGCACCAGCATATGGTCTCACAAGGGGTCTGAGGATCTCATCTCAGTACCTAATGGCAGTCAGGCTACCTCTGGCGAGCACATGGAGGGCTGTGCGGCCCCCCAAAGAAATGCCACCCCATACCATTACTGACCCACTGCCAAACCGGTCATGCTTGAGGATGTTGCAGGCAGCAGAACGTTCTACTTGGCGTCTCCAGACTCTGTCACATCTGTCACATGTGCTCAGTTAGAACCTGCTTTCATCTGTGAAGAGCACAGGGCGCCAGTGTCGAATTTGCCAATCTTGGTGTTCTCTGGCAAATGCCAAATGTCCTGCACGGTGTTGGGCTGTAAGCACAACCCCCACCTGTGGACGTCGGGCCCTCATAACACCCTCATGGAGTCTGTTTCTGATCGTTTGAGTAGACACATGCACATTTGTGGCTTGCTGGAGGTCATTTTGCAGGGCTCTGGCAGGGCTCCTCCTGTTCCTCCTTGCACAAAGGCGGAGGTAGCGGTCCTGCTGCTGGGTTGTTGCCCTCCTACGGCCTCCTCCACGTCTCCTGATGTACTGGCCTGTCTCCTGGTAGCGCCTCCATGCTCTGGACACTACGCTGACAGACACAGCAAACCTTCTTGCCACAGCTCGCATTGATGTGCCATCCTGGATGAGCTGGACTACCTGAGCCACTTGTGTGGGTTGTAGACTCCGTCTCATGCTACCACTAGAGTGAAAGCACCGCCAGCTTTCAAAAGTGACCAAAACATCAGCCAGAGAAGGAGCTGAGAAGTGGTCTGTGGTCACCACCTGCAGAACAACTCCTTTATTGGGGGTGTTTTGCTAATTGCCTATAATTTCCTCCTGTTGTCTATTCCATTTGCACAATAGCATGTGAAATTGATTGTCAATCAGTGCTGCTTCCTAAGTGGACAGTTTGATTTCACAGAAGTGTGATTGACTTGGAACTACATTGTGTTGTTTAGGTGTTCCCTTTATTTTTTTGAGCAGTGTATATATATATATATATATATATATATATATATATATACACACACAGAGTGTGTGTGTGTGTGTGTGTGTGTGTGTGTGTGTATACAGTATATCCATCCAAGACAGCCGGCACACAGTTTCTCGTGTGCATCCAACCCTCGGTGCCTGAATCCTTAGGTGTACACTAATCCAATGGTGGAAAATAAATGGCACTCACGAGGCGTCAAACTATAAAAACAATACAGCTGCGTCGTGTGACACACTTCCTGGTGTAAGCCGCAGATCGTTGCCACGACTTACATCCGGAAGTGTGTAAGTGTGTTACACAGAGGGCGGCGCGGAGTGATGGGGTATTTCAGGGGGTACGTGCAATGTGTTTTTTGTTATGGTTTGTAACCTGGTGTTTCTTGACAATTCAACGAAACGTTGAATTAATATACCAGCTGTATTGCTTATTTGCTTATTGTTTGACACCTCCTGAGTGAAGTTTATTTTCCACCATTGGCTTAATACACTATATATATATATATATATATATATATATATATATATATTTATTCTGAATACATATATACACACACCAAAAGTTTGCTCTATTATATCCTGCACATTTACGCTTATACAGAGGCGGATCCATTAAGGAATTTACGTCTGTTCAGGATGATGAGGCTTTCTTGCAAGAGGAGGCCGTGGTTGATCATACCTATGAATGACACATATGGTCAGCCCTCATGCATATAACATGATTCGTCTGTTTGCTGAGAAAGTTCCTTCGGACTATTACGAAGTTGTGTCACTGGTTTGATCCACCTACAGGAGCGCATACTGGCGTTACCTTATCCATTATCCAATGTTCTACCTATGTTGTTGCAGGGGATATCCCTTCCGTGAATTGGGAGAAATGTGAAAAAGCCCTAATTTTCACACTAACCTTCCGATTTTGCCTGCATTACGGCTTTATGCCGAGTGATAAATCAGACCCTACAGCAGGGCTGGCCAAACCAGTCCTCGAGATCTACCAACAGTACACATTTTCCAGACCACCTAGCTGGTGCACAGGTGTAGTCATTACTAATTAAGATGTGCTGCATTCATTCCTAACTGACAATTCTACAGATCTCCAGGAGGCCTGGAAAACATGAACTGTTGGTAGATCTCGAGGACCGGTTTGGCCAGCCCTGCCCTACAGTATATCAGGGATGTTATAACATATTAAAGCCTTGTGCAATTCATTCTTAAAACAATGATTAAAGAGAGATTCAGTTAGCAGCGGTGTTCCGTCAGAACCTTGTGCACTAATGTAACACGGTTTATACATCAGGAAAACCTTGCTCATTTTTGTACGTGCCTCGATAATGTTTTCTTAATGTAATAAGCTCTAATGTGTGCAGCTGCACATTGCACTAGCTTCTGACGGAACCTCATGCTTAACTGAATTTCTTCCTTCAAATAATAATGGTGAAAAATCCAGGAATTAGGCTGTGCAGCAGTAACATATACACACACCAAATAATGTTACTTGTATAACACAATAGGAGGCGAGTTGCGTCTAAATAAGATTTGGGGCACATGTACATAGCAGTGATAACAGTGAAGTGAGCCAGTGGAGAAGTTGCCCATGGCAAACCAATCAGCATTGTCGTAACATTTATGATTTGCATACTATAAAAGTATACAGAGCAGCTGATTGGTTGCCATGGGCAACTTCTACACTGGCTCATTTCTCCACTTTTATCACTGCTTAGTATATGTCCCCTTTAAACATCTGTCTTAATGGCTTCCACTCACATATGCTAAAGAAATTAGGGTCAGTAGTTGGCAGACCACTTTTTCTTATATTTATAGGCATCCCCATAACTGGGTCAGTGTACTGACTGAAACCAATATTTAAAATGGAACCAAGTTTGAACCAGGATATTATATAGCATTAGTCTGACTTCAGTCATGGGGAAACGGTCTGCAAGAGACACTGGGGGATGTGACCTGAGGTATCGTATGTGGTAGAAAACAGTGTCAGCATGGTTTCATGATGGATCATTCGTCCGACATATACGACTAGCTTTATCATAAAGAGATCTTGGTTGTGCAACAGGTATATTTTTTAGTGAAAACATTTAGGGGCCTATTTACTTAAGTAAATTTGCTAGATATCCCCTGTAGAAGCAGTTCTTGAGGGATATCCACAAATTTACAGTAGCCCCTGAATGTATATAGGGTTTTCCAGTTTTTACTCACAAAAGCATCCCCTATAGTTTCTATGGGAGTTGCTTTTTCTGCTGTATTTAGAAAGCATTCCAAACCTTGGCTCTGGCAGCTAACCCCATTTGCAGCCTATGGGCTACAGAATGCAGGAGGTCCCGGCACTGTCCACTCATGTGTGCAGTAGACCGTGCAGTAGTGCTGAAGGACAAGTGAAGAGATCCTTTTAGAGCCCCTGTTCCTGTGGGTGTTTTATTGTATTTTTTTTTAATACATCTGGGCAATAATACATTTCTTATTGCCGCAAATAGTGGCTATAACAAATTCTAATTATTGGTTCTATCAGGTTTATTATTATTATTATTATTATTATTATTATCATTATACAGTAATATTTAACCACTTAACTGACGATTTTTTTTCCCTCAAAAACCGCTCCGAAATTGTCTGGGTTTTTTTTTTTATGAGTGAATTAGGTGAAGAACATTAATTTAACCCTATTGAAAATGATTTTAGTTTAAAAAAAAAAAAGCTGTTGTGGAACTACATATCCCAGCATGCCCGGACACAGTTTAGCTGTCAGAGAATGCTAAAGCTGTGTCAGGGCATGCTGGGATGTATAGTTTCTCAACAGCTGGAGGGCCGCAGTTTGGACATGCCTAGCCTACAGGTATACAGGGGGGGGGGGGTCTGGCGGTGGCTAGGGGGGTTAATTTACACTCCCCAGAGGCTGCTATTGTCTGCAGCCGCTGGAGGAGGGGGGGGGGGGGGTCCTGCCGTGCTGACTGATCAGCTGTGATCGGCAGTATGGCAATCAGTAGGGGAAAGTGCAGGGAGGCAGAGGGACCTTCCGGTCCCTCTGACAGCAGCAGCGGAGGGAAGTTTCCCTTCCCTGCCGCTGCTAACACTGTTTATCTGACTGGTCGCATCCTGTACGACCAGGCAGAGGTGTACCTAGGTGCCATGGTGCCCAGAGCAAGGGTATGTTTCGGCGCCCCCTCTCCTGTACTGAATTGGGGGCATGTTACAATTCAAAAGAAAAAAATAGAAAAATACTACATTTGTGACAGGGCCGGTTCTAGACCTTGTGGACCTCAAGGGGAAAGTTTCTTTTGGGCTCCCCTCATGACCAAAATAAAAATATAGGGGAGGTTATGCCACAGTAGAGCCGCTTATGCATGTTACTCTGCAGCTTCTAATGCAGAGTGAGGTGCTGTAGCAGCAGCTGAGGCAGAGAAAGGTTCTGCAGCATCAACGTAGAAAGAGGTGCTGTAGCAGCTGGGGCAGACAGGGGTGCTGCAGCAGAAAGAGGTGCTGCAGTAGCCCAGGCAGAGAGTGGTATGGCAGGACAGAAGTAACCTGCTGCACAGCTACAAGCAGACAGTGAGACATACAGTATAAAGAGGGAGGCAGAGTTCCGATATGTGGCGGCTGTCAGTGTCTCCTGCTGTCACCTCTGGCCTGCCCTGTTCCTTACCTAGTCTCCAAGACTGAGTCAGTGTGCACCCCTCTGCTTCTACTCCTCCTGCTCTGCGGCTGCCTCTACAGCAGCCTGTGAAATAGTGGGCAGGAGGAGGGGGTGAGCAGGCGGGGCGCCCTCTAACTTTTCCAGGACCTGGAGCTCTCGCTCCACCGGAGCCACCGGAGCTACACCCCTGCGACCAGGTCAGTTAAAGCACTGCCTGGTGTGGTCACATCTGATATGACCATGGCAGGCAAGTGTTAAATGGAATAGGGTAGAAACTTGTTACATAGAGATAAGACTAATATACATATATATATATATATATATATATATATATATGTTATTCCCCCAGCCCTTATATGGAATACAATCGTAAACAAAATGTGATCTTGAAAAGGATTAAAGATTACTAGACTTATGGGCCCTACACACTGGCCGATGTGTGCGCCCGATATGAACAATCTCGTTCAGTAATGAACGAGAAATTGTCCATATCGCTCAGTGTGTAGGCACTAACGATGAACGATGCGCGGCCCTGCTGTTGTTCATCGTTGGTGCCGGGTCGTTTATGCCTGCAAGCCAATATGGACAATATCGTCCATATTAGCATGCAGGGCTATGGGGTTGGGTGATGTCAGGAAGTGAAGAAACTTCACTCCCCCCGTCAAATCCCCCCCCCCCCCCACTCCGCCGCCGGGTCGTCTGTCGGCCGTCGGGCACCTCGGCTAATGTGTAGGGGCTATTAGTTCACAAAGAGCTGAGTAGCTGCACTCAGCGACAGGAAGCTGTTGCAAAAAGGAATCAAATTCTGGACTGTATAATATCGGAGATTAGTGTTCATGGTACAGACATGTATTAGATATTAGATAGGAAAAAACAGTCACCCAACTGACTTTTCAAATAATTGAATACCCCCCATAGTGTCATTGTAAAGATCATTAGTCATACCTTCTCTTAAATATGAGGCATAGTTTTTGGTACCTGACATTAGAAAGATGGACATAACAGAACTCAAAAAGATTCACTGGTGGGCGATCGTACTAATAAATGGAAATAAATAGGATACATTATATTCAGTGGTTAGAAAAACTAGGTGTATTTCCTTGGAAGTAAGGCGCCTTAGATATGACCTAACTCATGTACAGATTTGTCCTCATACAATACAGCCATTGTCGGCATGCCAGGTCCTGTGCAACTCTGCTTGTGCCAAGTGTAAGGTTTGTGTCTCTTTCACCCAAACATGCATTTGAATCACAATCACATATATCAGATAGCTTACAAGACTGCACTGATTCATTTGATATGCAACACTTGTATATTTGGGCGGTATTCATGTGACCGCCGGTCAGCTGACCGACAGTCACATGACCTCCTCCACCAGCCCGACGGGTCACTATCCCGATGGTCGGCATGCCGACCAACAGGGACTATTTCGACTCATGGGTATCCACGACACCCATAGAGTGGGAATAGAACCCGTGGGGACCGCAGGTCGCCACCGAGCCCGCAAGGGGCCTGCTGCACTCGCCCCTCCCCGCCGGGATCCCGGCGTCGGTAAGCTGACCTGACCGCCGGTCAGCAGTACTACACCCGAATATATATGTGCAATGGAGTCTGAGGACGGGATGTAGCAACTTAAACATGTGGGAAAAAGCCTGTTTTCAGGCTTTGGACGCATTTCTGATATGTACTAATACCCGTCTGCCGGGTTTCCAGTGCAGAAGGTAACGCCTATGGGCTTCTTTCAACGTCTGTGCTGTAGAGGGATCTGATCGGATCCCTCCCAGCATCCCCTGCGGCTGCCACGTCCCTGTGCGCATGTACCCGGAAGTGCGGCCATCGCAAAGGACAGCTCTTATCGGGGAGACTAATTGCATATGTTAGTACGGGCCTTGTATGATATACCGGCTAATGCCAGTATAATGACAGCCAGCATCCCGTCTGCCAGAATACCAGCAGCAAGGCAGCGAGTCCCTTTGCGGGCTTGCTGTGCTCGCCACGCTGTGGGCCTAGCGATGAGCTTCGCTTGCCACAGGTTCTTCTATTCCCACTCGGTTGGTGGTGTGGACCTATCAACCGAGAGAGAATTAGGGGCGGGTGTCAGGATGCTGTCCGTCGGGATAATGCCGGCTGTTGGGATTCCGGCGTCAGTCTCCTGAATGCCGAGATCCCGACCACCAGCGTTTTAACTGCATCCCGTTAGTACATATGTGATTAGTATCAAATGCAGTAAGTGGCGGAATGTACTGCAAAGGCTTGGTACATCCCGCCCTGAATCTGGATACAAAGTGCTATTTTGCAGTGACTGCGGCTATCTTTCACATCCCCCCCCCCCCCCCAAAAGACGCTCTGCGCAAGACAAGGGCCTGGCGGCTCACTCATGGCAGGTGACTCGCTCCGCATATCATATTCAGGCTACATGTACACATTTGTAGCTTTTCCTACTGAACTTTTTGTACTAAGGAGGACCATACAAGAGGTGAACCGTGGTGAATTGTTTAACAGAATTTGCACCATGAGCACTAGAAAGACTTCTTTACTGTAAGGGTGGTTAACCTGTGGAATTCCTTATCATATAAAGTGGTGATGACAAATTTAGAGAATAAAAAATGTATTGAATGCCTCTGCCACTAGAGAGTGTTGCTTGGCAGTTCTTATTCTGAGATTTCTTCAATGATCAACACATCTGGGCGGGAAGGGGGTCGCGGGGCATTACATTTGGAGCGATGGATGCAAAGTGCCAGATAAACGGATGGAATGCTGACACCTTCTGGCCACAAACATTACACATTTTCCCTAGTAACCCATAGAAGTGCACAGGAAAAATGTGCAATATTGGGGTAGCATAATTCCTTCTGACGTCCAAAGTCGCACATTGTGACTGCACCTTGCAGATAACACCCCACTTACAATCTGTCATCAGTCCTATGTTATAGAGAAACCACGACCATTCAATTGTGAATGACAATATTCATGCAAATGGAGCACACCATGAAACAATCAGCGTTACAAATCGTTTGAAGTGATATACACATACTGTATACTAGAGATGAGCGGGTTCGGTTCCTCTGAATCCGAACCCGCCTGAACTTCAGGTTTTTTTACACGGGTCCGAGCAGGCTCGGATCTTCCCGCCTTGCTCGGCTAACCCGAGCGCGCCCGAACGTCATCATCACGCTGTCGGATTCTCGCGAGGCTCGGATTCTATCGCGAGACTCGGATTCTATATAAGGAGCCGCGCGTCGCCGCCATTTTCACACGTGCATTGAGAGTCATAGGGAGAGGACGTGGCTGGCGTCCTCTCCGTTTAGAGAAGAGAGAGACACAGTATTTTGGGGAGCATTATTAGGAGGAGTACTACTATACTGTATACTACTATACTACTTGCTGCTGAAGTGATATTTATAGATTAGATAGTGTGACTGTAAGTGTATTATCTGACTTGTGGGGGAGACACTGACAGTGGGGAGCAGTTAGAGTCTGAGAGCAGGACTCAGGAGTACATATAACGTACAGTGCACACTTTTGCTGCCAGAGTCAGTGCCACACTGCCATTGTTGTGACCACACTGACCACCAGTATAATAATATATTTTGTGATTGTCTGCTTAGGCCTCGGAGTACTAGTTGCAAGTTGCAACGTGACCTGAAGTGACCACCAGTTTAATAATCAATCACCACCAGTTTAATATATATATATATATATATATATATATATAATTGTATATAATATATATATATATATAATATTGTATACCACCTACCCGTGGTTTTTTTTTTTTCATTCTTCTTTATACATACTACTATAGTAGCTTACTGTAGCAGTCTGCGGTGCTATGCTGACCTGACAGTGTCCAGCAGGTCCGTCATCAGTCATTACATAATAAATATATATAGTACCTGTCCGGCTGCAGTACTAGTGATATTATATTGATTTCATCTCATTATCAATAATTTATCATCCAGTCTAGACTCTATATTAGCAGCAGACACAGTACGTTAGTCCACGGCTGTAGCTACCTCTGTGTCGGCACTCGGCAGTCCATCCATAATTGTATACCACCTACCCGTGGTTTTTTTTTTTTCTTTCTTCTTTGTACATACTACTATAGTATAGTAGCTTACTGTAGCAGTCTGCGGTGCTGCTGAGCTGACAGTGTCCAGCAGGTCCGTCATCAGTCATCATTACCTAATAAATATATTATCTACCTGTCCGGCTGCAGTACTAGTGATATTATATATACATACATATATATATTGATTTCATCTCATTATCAATCATCCAGTCTATATTAGCAGCAGACACAGTACGTTAGTCCACGGCTGTAGCTACCTCTGTGTCGGCACTCGGCAGTCCATCCATAATTGTATACCACCTACCCGTGGTTTTTTTTTTTCTTTCTTCTTTGTACATACTACTATAGTATAGTAGCTTACTGTAGCAGTCTGCGGTGCTGCTGAGCTGACAGTGTCCAGCAGGTCCGTCATCAGTCATCATTACCTAATAAATATATTATCTACCTGTCCGGCTGCAGTAATAGTGATATTATATATACATACATATATATATTGATTTCATCTCATTATCAATCATCCAGTCTATATTAGCAGCAGACACAGTACGTTAGTCCACGGCTGTAGCTACCTCTGTGTCGGCACTCGGCAGTCCATCCATAATTGTATACCACCTACCCGTGGTTTTTTTTTTTTTCTTTCTTCTTTGTACATACTACTATAGTATAGTAGCTTACTGTAGCAGTCTGCGGTGCTGCTGAGCTGACAGTGTCCAGCAGGTCCGTCATCAGTCATCATTACCTAATAAATATATTATCTACCTGTCCGGCTGCAGTACTAGTGATATTATATATACATACATATGTATATATTGATTTCATCTCATTATCATCCAGTCTATATTAGCAGCAGACACAGTACGGTAGTCCACGGCTGTAGCTACCTCTGTGTCGGCACTCGGCAGTCCATCCATAATTGTATACCACCTACCCGTGGTTTTTTTTTTCTTTCTTCTTTGTACATACTACTATAGTATAGTAGCTTACTGTAGCAGTCTGCGGTGCTGCTGAGCTGACAGTGTCCAGCAGGTCCGTCATCAGTCATCATTACCTAATAAATATATTATCTACCTGTCCGGCTGCAGTACTAGTGATATTATATATACATACATATATATATATTGATTTCATCTCATTATCAATCATCCAGTCTATATTAGCAGCAGACACAGTACGTTAGTCCACGGCTGTAGCTACCTCTGTGTCGGCACTCGGCAGTCCATCCATAATTGTATACCACCTACCCGTGGTTTTTTTTTTTCTTTCTTCTTTGTACATACTACTATAGTATAGTAGCTTACTGTAGCAGTCTGCGGTGCTGCTGAGCTGACAGTGTCCAGCAGGTCCGTCATCAGTCATCATTACCTAATAAATATATTATCTACCTGTCCGGCTGCAGTACTAGTGATATTATATATACATACATATATATATATTGATTTCATCTCATTATCATCCAGTCTATATTAGCAACAGACACAGTACGGTAGTCCACGGCTGTAGCTACCTCTGTGTCGGCACTCGGCAGTCCATCCATAATTGTATACCACCTACCCGTGGTTTTTTTTTTCTTTCTTCTTTGTACATACTACTATAGTATAGTAGCTTACTGTAGCAGTCTGCGGTGCTGCTGAGCTGACAGTGTCCAGCAGGTCCGTCATCAGTCATCATTACCTAATAAATATATTATCTACCTGTCCGGCTGCAGTACTAGTGATATTATATATACATACATATATATATTGATTTCATCTCATTATCAATCATCCAGTCTATATTAGCAGCAGACACAGTACGTTAGTCCACGGCTGTAGCTACCTCTGTGTCGGCACTCGGCAGTCCATCCATAATTGTATACCACCTACCCGTGTTTTTTTTTTTTGTTCTTCTTTGTACATACTACTATAGAATAGTAGCTTACTGTAGCAGTCTGCGGTGCTGCTGAGCTGACAGTGTCCAGCAGGTCCGTCATCAGTCATCATTACCTAATAAATATATTATCTACCTGTCCGGCTGCAGTACTAGTGATATTATATATACATACATATATATATATATTGATTTTATCTCATTATCATCCAGTCTATATTAGCAGCAGACACAGTACGGTAGTCCACGGCTGTAGCTACCTCTGTGTCGGCACTCGGCAGTCCATCCATAAGTATACTAGTATCCATCCATCTCCATTGCTTACCTGAGGTGCCTTTTAGTTGTGCCTATTAAAATATGGAGAACAAAAATGTTGAGGTTCCAAAATTAGGGAAAGATCAAGATCCACTTCCACCTCGTGCTGAAGCTGCTGCCACTAGTCATGGCCGAGACGATGAAATGCCAGCAACGTCGTCTGCCAAGGCCGATGCCCAATGTCATAGTACAGAGCATGTCAAATCCAAAACACCAAATATCAGTAAAAAAAGGACTCCAAAACCTAAAATAAAATTGTCGGAGGAGAAGCGTAAACTTGCCAATATGCCATTTACCACACGGAGTGGCAAGGAACGGCTGAGGCCCTGGCCTATGTTCATGGCTAGTGGTTCAGCTTCACATGAGGATGGAAGCACTCAGCCTCTCGCTAGAAAACTGAAAAGACTCAAGCTGGCAAAAGCACCGCAAAGAACTGTGCGTTCTTCGAAATCCCAAATCCACAAGGAGAGTCCAATTGTGTCGGTTGCGATGCCTGACCTTCCCAACACTGCACGTGAAGAGCATGCGCCTTCCACCATTTGCACGCCCCCTGCAAGTGCTGGAAGGAGCACCCGCAGTCCAGTTCCTGATAGTCAGATTGAAGATGTCAGTGTTGAAGTACACCAGGATGAGGAGGATATGGGTGTTGCTGGCGCTGGGGAGGAAATTGACCAGGAGGATTCTGATGGTGAGGTGGTTTGTTTAAGTCAGGCACCCGGGGAGACACCTGTTGTCCGTGGGAGGAATATGGCCGTTGACATGCCTGGTGAAAATACCAAAAAAATCAGCTCTTCAGTGTGGAGGTATTTCAACAGAAAAGCGGACAACAGGTGTCAATCCGTGTGTTGCCTTTGTCAAGCTGTAATAAGTAGGGGTAAGGACGTTAACCACCTCGGAACATCCTCCCTTATACGTCACCTGCAGCGCATTCATAATAAGTCAGTGACAAGTTCAAAAACTTTGGGTGACAGCGGAAGCAGTCCACTGACCAGTAAATCCCTTCCTCTTGTAACCAAGCTCACGCAAACCACCCCACCAACTCCCTCAGTGTCAATTTCCTCCTTCCCCAGGAATGCCAATAGTCCTGCAGGCCATGTCACTGGCAATTCTGACGATTCCTCTCCTGCCTGGGATTCCTCCGATGCATCCTTGCGTGTAACGCCTACTGCTGCTGGCGCTGCTGTTGTTGCTGCTGGGAGTCGATGGTCATCCCAGAGGGGAAGTCGGAAGACCACTTGTACTACTTCCAGTAAGCAATTGACTGTCCAACAGTCCTTTGCGAGGAAGATGAAATATCACAGCAGTCATCCTGCTGCAAAGCGGATAACTGAGGCCTTGACAACTATGTTGGTGTTAGACGTGCGTCCGGTATCCGCCGTTAGTTCACAGGGAACTACACAATTTCTTGAGGTAGTGTGCCCCCGTTACCAAATACCATCTAGGTTCCACTTCTCTAGGCAGGCGATACCAAAAATGTACACAGACCTCAGAAAAAGACTCACCAGTGTCCTAAAAAATGCAGCTGTACCCAATGTCCACTTAACCACGGACATGTGGACAAGTGGAGCAGGGCAGGGTCAGGACTATATGACTGTGACAGCCCACTGGGTAGATGTATGGACTCCTGCCGCAAGAACAGCAGCGGCGGCACCAGTAGCAGCATCTCGCAAACGCCAACTCTTTCCTAGGCAGGCTACGCTTTGTATCACCGCTTTCCAGAATACGCACACAGCTGAAAACCTCTTACGGCAACTGAGGAAGATCATCGCGGAATGGCTTACCCCAATTGGACTCTCCTGTGGATTTGTGGCATCGGACAACGCCAGCAATATTGTGTGTGCATTAAATATGGGCAAATTCCAGCACGTCCCATGTTTTGCACATACCTTGAATTTGGTGGTGCAGAATTTTTAAAAAAACGACAGGGGCGTGCAAGAGATGCTGTTGGTGGCCAGAAGAATTGCGGGACACTTTCGGCGTACAGGCACCACGTACAGAAGACTGGAGCACCACCAAAAACTACTGAACCTGCCCTGCCATCATCTGAAGCAAGAAGTGGTAACGAGGTGGAATTCAACCCTCTATATGCTTCAGAGGTTGGAGGAGCAGCAAAAGGCCATTCAAGCCTATACAATTGAGCACGATATAGGAGGTGGAATGCACCTGTCTCAAGCGCAGTGGAGAATGATTTCAACATTGTGCAAGGTTCTGATGCCCTTTGAACTTGCCACACGTGAAGTCAGTTCAGACACTGCCAGCCTGAGTCAGGTCATTCCCCTCATCAGGCTTTTGCAGAAGAAGCTGGAGACATTGAAGGAGGAGCTAACACGGAGCGATTCCGCTAGGCATGTGGGACTTGTGGATGGAGCCCTTAATTCGCTTAACAAGGATTCACGGGTGGTCAATCTGTTGAAATCAGAGCACTACATTTTGGCCACCGTGCTCGATCCTAGATTTAAAGCCTACCTTGGATCTCTCTTTCCGGCAGACACAAGTCTGCTGGGGTTGAAAGACCTGCTGGTGAGAAAATTGTCAAGTCAAGCGGAACGCGACCTGTCAACATCTCCTCCTTCACATTCTCCCGCAACTGGGGGTGCGAGGAAAAGGCTAAGAATTCCGAGCACACCCGCTGGCGGTGATGCAGGGCAGTCTGGAGCGACTGCTGATGCTGACATCTGGTCCGGACTGAAGGACCTGACAACGATTACGGACATGTCGTCTACTGTCACTGCATATGATTCTCTCACCATTGAAAGAATGGTGGAGGATTATATGAGTGACCGCATCCAAGTAGGCACGTCACACAGTCCGTACTTATACTGGCAGGAAAAAGAGGCAATTTGGAGGCCCTTGCACAAACTGGCTTTATTCTACCTAAGTTGCCCTCCCACAAGTGTGTACTCCGAAAGAGTGTTTAGTGCCGCCGCTCACCTTGTCAGCAATCGGCGTACGAGGTTACATCCAGAAAATGTGGAGAAGATGATGTTCATTAAAATGAATTATAATCAATTCCTCCGTGGAGACATTGACCAGCAGCAATTGCCTCCACAAAGTACACAGGGAGCTGAGATGGTGGATTCCAGTGGGGACGAATTAATAATCTGTGAGGAGGGGGATGTACACGGTGATATATCGGAGGATGATGATGAGGTGGACATCTTGCCTCTGTAGAGCCAGTTTGTGCAAGGAGAGATTAATTGCTTCTTTTTTGGTGGGGGTCCAAACCAACCCGTCATTTCAGTCACAGTCGTGTGGCAGACCCTGTCACTGAAATGATGGGTTGGTTAAAGTGTGCATGTCCTGTTTATACAACATAAGGGTGGGTGGGAGGGCCCAAGGACAATTCCATCTTGCACCTCTTTTTTCTTTAATTTTTCTTTGCGTCATGTGCTGTTTGTGGAATGTTTTTTGGAAGGGCCATCCTGCGTGACACTGCAGTGCCACTCCTAGATGGGCCCGGTGTTTGTGTCGGCCACTAGGGTCGCTTATCTTACTCACACAGCTACCTCATTGCGCCTCTTTTTTTCTTTGCGTCATGTGCTGTTTGGGGAGGGTTTTTTGGAAGGGCCATCCTGCGTGACACTGCAGTGCCACTCCTAGATGGGCCCGGTGTTTGTGTCGGCCACTAGGGTCGCTTATCTTACTCACACAGCTACCTCATTGCGCCTCTTTTTTTCTTTGCGTCATGTGCTGTTTGGGGAGGGTTTTTTGGAAGGGCCATCCTGCGTGACACTGCAGTGCCACTCCTAGATGGGCACGGTGTTTGTGTCGGCCACTAGGGTCGCTAATCTTACTCACACAGCTACCTCATTGCGCCTCTTTTTTTCTTTGCGTCATGTGCTGTTTGGGGAGGGTTTTTTGGAAGGGCCATCCTGCGTGACACTGCAGTGCCACTCCTAGATGGGCACGGTGTTTGTGTCGGCCACTAGGGTCGCTTATCTTACTCACACAGCTACCTCATTGCGCCTCTTTTTTTCTTTGCGTCATGTGCTGTTTGGGGAGGGTTTTTTGGAAGGGCCATCCTGCGTGACACTGCAGTGCCACTCCTAGATGGGCCCGGTGTTTGTGTCGGCCACTAGGGTCGCTTATCTTACTCACACAGCTACCTCATTGCGCCTCTTTTTTTCTTTGCGTCATGTGCTGTTTGGGGAGGGTTTTTTGGAAGGGCCATCCTGCGTGACACTGCAGTGCCACTCCTAGATGGGCCCGGTGTTTGTGTCGGCCACTAGGGTCGCTTATCTTACTCACACAGCTACCTCATTGCGCCTCTTTTTTTCTTTGCGTCATGTGCTGTTTGGGGAGGGATTTTTGGAAGGGCCATCCTGCGTGACACTGCAGTGCCACTCCTAGATGGGCACGGTGTTTGTGTCGGCCACTAGGGTCGCTTATCTTACTCACACAGCTACCTCATTGCGCCTCTTTTTTTCTTTGCGTCATGTGCTGTTTGGGGAGGGTTTTTTGGAAGGGCCATCCTGCGTGACACTGCAGTGCCACTCCTAGATGGGCCCGGTGTTTGTGTCGGCCACTAGGGTCGCTTATCTTACTCACACAGCTACCTCATTGCGCCTCTTTTTTTCTTTGCGTCATGTGCTGTTTGGGGAGGGTTTTTTGGAAGGGCCATCCTGCGTGACACTGCAGTGCCACTCCTAGATGGGCCCGGTGTTTGTGTCGGCCACTAGGGTCGTTTATCTTACTCACACAGCTACCTCATTGCGCCTCTTTTTTTCTTTGCGTCATGTGCTGTTTGGGGAGTGTTTTTTGGAAGGGCCATCCTGCGTGACACTGCAGTGCCACTCCTAGATGGGCACGGTGTTTGTGTCGGCCACTAGGGTCGCTTAGCTTAGTCATCCAGCGACCTAGGTGCAAATTTTAGGACTAAAAATAATATTGTGAGGTGTGAGGTATTCAGAATAGACTGAAAATGAGTGGAAATTATGGTTTTTGAGGTTAATAATACTTTGGGATCAAAATGACCCCCAAATTCTATGATTTAAGCTGTTTTTTAGTGTTTTTTTTAAAAAAACACCCGAATCCAAAACACACCCGAATCCGACAAAAAAAATTCGGTGAGGTTTTGCCAAAACGCGGTCGAACCAAAACACGGCCGCGGAACCGAACCCAAAACCAAAACCCAAAACCCGAAAAATTTCAAGTGCACATCTCTACTGTATACTTTAGGTTCTTTATATCAGGGGAGTGCAGTCAGGGGAGGCAGAGCCTCACCTGTCATGCTCCCTGTCATACTTTACAGTTTTGACTATAAAAATGATTGGAATAACACAAAGAAGATGCTTATAACTTCTAAGCATATTCTTTGTATTATTGCAAGCATTTTATAGATAAAACTGGTCAGAGTTGCAGGGCTTCGGGAATTGAAGGGAGAGACAGAGATGAGGCAGCCAGAGCTGAGCCTCATCTCACACACAGTCAGAGCCTGCATGTACTGCGGGGCTAGGCTACACAGCAGCCAATCATGCTGCTTAGAAAAGAGCAATGGGAATCATGCCTCAGTGTGTGGGCGTACTTGTGCTCTGATGGTCAGCTCGGATTGGTCATGTGACCAATGCAGGAAGTGCAGGAAGACAGACACTGGAGCTGAGTAGGGATGGCCATCGGTGGTTTATCCATCGATGGTTACCATCGATGGTGCCATCGGTGGATAACCTTGATGGTGGGCAACCATCTGTAAGGGGACCAGTGATGGTTTTGCCCATCGATGGTCCCCATTACTTTAGTATTGAGATGGACGAGGGCCAATCGGAGCCCAGGGGTGTGGCTTTACGGGTGTCCGGGGGCAGAGCTATGCTCCATGTCCTTGACACCAGAGGAAAAAAATAAAAATTGATAGCTCTTTACTATCGATGGCAGGAAACCATCTGGTTCTCCCCATCGATGGTAAAATTAGTTACCATCGGTCATAGACCATCGATGATTTTGAATCATCGATGGCCATCCCTAGAGCTGAGCAGTGTGACAGGGGAGGAGGGAGATGGGGATCTGAAGTGCCAGCAGCAGAGACCAGAGTGACTGGGATGAGTAGCAGCCAGAATCTGGATTCTGTGTGAGTCATCTGTAGTGAGTCTGGGAATAGGACTCTGTGTGTGTGTGTGTGTGTGTGTGTGTGTGTGTGTGTGTGTGTGTGTGTGTGTGTGTCATCTGTAGTGAGTGTGGGGACAGGACTGTGTGCGTGTGTGTCATCTGTAGTGAGTGTGGGGATAGGACTGTGTGTGTATGTGTGTAGTGAGTGTGGGGACAGGACTGTGTGTGTGTGTGTGTGTGTGTGTGATCTGTAGTGAGTGTGGGGACAGGAGTGTGTGTGTGTGTGTGTGTGTGTGTGTGTGTGTGTGTGTGTGATCTGTAGTGAGTGTGGGGACAGGAGTGTGTGTGTGTGTGTGTGTGTGTGTGTGTGTGTGTCATCTGTAGTGAGTGTGGGGCAGGACTGTGTGCATGTGTGTCATCTGTAGTGAGTGTGGGGATAGGACTGTGTGTGTGTAGTGAGTGTGGGGACAGGACTGTGTGTGTGTGTGTGTGTGTGTGTGTGTGTATGTGTGGTATCTGTAGTAAGTGTGGGGACAGGACTGTGTGTGTGTGTGTGTGTGTTACATTGAATAGGGGGTCACAGACTTCCAGCACCCAGACGGTAGATGCTAGAATCAAGTGGGCTAAGGGACCTTTTCCGTCTGGGGGAGGAGTTACGACACAAGGGGGAGGAGCTAGGCCAGCGGGATAGTTCCTCTACTATCCACGCCACCAACTATTACCTTTAGTAATCAGGTGGCGAGCCACCGAGCCCGAAGCGCCGCGAGCGTACTTTTCGGGTACCCTGTTCGCCCGTAGCTCCTCCCCCTGGTGACGTGTCTCCTCCCCTAGATACGTCAGAAGGTCCCTTCTCCCACTCCGAAATAGAATCAACCGCACTCAGACCCACCCCCATGTGTGCCCCCCAACCTCTGACCTCACTGCACGTCACTGCTTTGTATGATTATTGACATAATGCAAAATCTCCATTCAATAACCACAGGGCCAAGTTTTTAAGATACAAATGCAATCTAGACTATTCTATAGTATTCCATGTGTAGTTTGCAGTTGTTTGCCTAGAAATTTCATTTATTTTCTATTTAGCATCTGCAGTTACTGATCCATGTTTCGGTAATCTTAGCTTTATAAGAATAGGGTAAGCAGCAATTGGTCCTGCGGCACAGTCGTCCCCATAAGAAGATGTTGAAGTATATCAGTGGATGTTCCCGCAGGTAAGTAGGCGAAGATGAATGTTAATGATCGCATTATAAATGAGATCAATACATCTTGGGGGTCCCCCCACAACACTTCTCACTTCTCCACTACGGCTAACATATAACAGGGAGAGAGGAGACTGCTGATTAAACTGATAGCCCCTGCTTGGATCCACTGCTGTCCTATATAATTACCTTTGCCTTCAATCACACAAACAGACCTGCAAAAGTCAATAACAAATAGCACACACACATACAGTACATAGGGGGTCATTCCGAGTTGTTCGCTCGCAAGCGGATTTTAGCAGATTTGCTCATGCTAAGCCGCCGCCTACTGGGAGTGAATCTTAGCATCTTAAAATTGCGAACAATGTATTCGCAATATTGCGATTACACACCTCGTAGCAGTTTCTGAGTAGCTCCAGACTTACTCGGCTTCTGCGATCAGTTCAGTGCTTGTCATTCCTGGTTTGACGTCACAAACACACCCAGCGTTCGCCCAGACACTCCCCCGTTTCTCCGGCCACTCCTGCGTTTTTTCCGGAAACTGTAGCGTTTTTTCCCACACGCCCATAAAACGGCCTGTTTCCGCCCAGTAACACCCATTTCCTGTCAATCACATTACGATCGCCAGAACGAAGAAAAAGCCGTGAGTAAAAATCCTAACTGCATAGCAAATTTACTTGGCGCAGTCGCAGTGCGGACATTGCGCATGCGCATTAAGCGGAAAATCGCTGCGATGCGAAGATTTTTACCAAGCGAACAACTCGGAATGACCCCCCATATTTATCTACGCAATAAATACTTTTATTGAAGCAAAAGTAAGATATGACACCATCTGCTGGACAGATCCGTTACTGCAGCAGCTGTGCACTAAGCTTTATTTCATTTAATTCAGTATTTTTAGAATAGCTAAATTGAGTACAATCGCAGCAAATCCATTACTTGACTGGGCAAAAAAAGCAATACAATAAATCAGGATTACAAATGGTAAAAGAGCAACATTGGCACCAAAAATAGATTATTGGTCAATTCATGAATTCTTTTATATTAGTATATCTGAAATTCTATTCTCCATGGTCAGTACTAAATGTCCAAGTATCTGCTACTGATCGTTTTGTTTAACATATCAATAGTTTTAATTAGAAGCTACATTGTATCTACTGACTAAAGTATAAACACCCCCGGAGACATGCAAGATTGTAAGAACACAGCGCACACATCCCTGATATAAGTGATCAGCACGGGTATCAATCTTACGTTACTATAAAGACCGTTGTCCCAGTAGCTGGCCTTTTTATGCGCACGGTGGGACAACGATGCCACATTTAATGAATGTATATATAGATCTCATCTCCATGAAAGGGATAAAACACTGCAACATTTTCACAGCTGCTCAGTCAGCTCCTTTTGCATTGATGGAATAAGTCATATCTGACTGCTGATAGTGATAATATGAAGTCAATAAACTATTCCAAACTGTTCGGGTGAGTTATATTCGTGAATGGGTTCATTTATAAGAAAATCTGCATTATATGTGATTGACCTCAGTTTTTATACTTAAAAAACAACTTTACAACAGACATCTATTCTATGTGAGGTCAGCATACCTGCCCTAAAGCTTTGCTGTACTGCATCAATACATTTTATAATATGCCATTATTACAGGAATAATGAAGTGTTGTTGCCAGTTTATGTCAGAGTTTTATACCAGAGGCACTGGGGGCTATAGACAATCACACAGTACGCAGGATAACTGTGTGACCATTGTATGTTACTGCTGAGTCTTCCCTAGTTGCCTGTCTATAGCACACAGTAAGCAACAGGAGACTCCAGCCTTAACAACCTAGCTTATAGCCTGGATCGAGGCATAGAATAGTAGTTTAGAAGAGGCAATGGAATGAATACCCTGTTATCAGAAAATGCTACATAATAATGCAGGAAAAAGCAACATATATATATATATATATATATATATATACCCAGTATTTCTTTACATACACCTAGAGACAGATCATTCATTAGGCAACCTAGGCACTACAGCCCAGTGAGCAATTTGAGGACCAGATTGCTCAGAGAGGGCCCAACACAAGTGACTCTCCTGGAGCCCCATGGGGTTTTAATCAGTTTTGCAATCACCTAATGAAATATACAACAAAATAATGAAATATACAGTAAGGCTCCTACCTTGACTAACAAAGTAATCATGTCTATTAATCTCAACGTAAAAGTCTATGGGTAAACTCTCTTGTTCATGTGTTATAATAATAAATGTTTGCCACAACTTTACACTTTTTTAAAAACAAGTGATAAAAAGATTATAACATACACAAAATGCTGAATGTAAATTAGTTTTCTTACCAAGCAAAAGGGTGCAAAGTAACATCTGGATGATGAGGATGGAGGAAGTGCAGGCCATGACTAGTGATGCTTGCAGAGAGTCCCAGGTAAATCCTGAGCATCTGTGACCTTCCTATCCCTAATAGTATATCCTCTGTGCTATCTGCCAGGTTGCCTCACTGCCTCAGCAGTACATAGACTGATGCTGCTGCCTAGAACTCTTGCAGGCTTATAGATGCATCTACACCTCCCTGACCGTCATCAGCTCTGAGGTCCTAAAGCCCTCACTGTACTGCTCTCTGTGAATACTGAGAAAACAGCCTCCCTCCCTCTCTCTCTCTCTTTCTCCCCCTCTCCCTCTCTCTCCCTCTCTGCCCTTATGTGACCAAAGTGATTGGATTTCAGTAATGTAATTACAGGACAACAAGGCAGGCAATGCCTTTAGAAACAATCATTTTGGCAATAGTTCTTTTTTTTTTCTTTCTTGCTCATTACTGTACCTGCTCATAATGTTATTTACTAAGTTAGGGCAAGTACTGTACATCTGCTTGTAAACTCAATGCGTATCACAAATCTACTTATACCAGTGTACCTGATAAATAAAACACTCTGCAAGGTGCATTCTTACTCTGCTCTCTTAAAGGAAAAGTCTCTGCAAACTAGACTCAGGCCCTAGGTCTGCTGAGCAGCGGAAACATATTAAAGGGCACCCTGTTTAAAGTATATACATTACATCTTGGCCTTGTAGCTCTTTAGGGTTATTGGTGGTCATTCCGAGTTGATCGCTAGCTGCTTTCGTTCGCTGTGCGGTGATGAGGCAAAAAAACGGCACTTCTGCGCATGCGTATGCGGCGCAATGCGCACGCGCGAAGTAATATTACAACGAACTATGTAGTTTCACACAGGGTCTAGCGAAGCTTTTCAGTCGCACTGCTGGCCGCAGAGTGATTGACATGAAGTGGGCGTTTCTGGGTGTCAACTGACAGTTTTCAGGGAGTGTTCGAAAAAACACAGGCGTGTCAGGAAAAACGCAGGCGTGGCTGGGTGAACGCAGGGCGTGTTTGTGACGTGAAAACAGAAACCGAACAGTCTGAAGTCATCGCAAGCGCTGAGTAGGTATTGAGCTACTCTAAAACTGCACAAAAAAATGTTGCCGCCACTCTGCAATCCTTTCGTTCGCACTTCTGCTAAGCTAAAATACACTCCCAGTGGGAGGCGGCATAGCGTTTGCACGGCTGCTAAAAACTGCTAGCGAGCGAACAACTCGGAATGACCACCATAGATCAAATGGTCGACAGTCAGAAGGTCGACACGGAAATGGTCGGCACATAAAAAGGTTGACATGAGTTTTTTATGTTATTTTGGTGACAAAAATTTCCCTTCCAGCACATGGACCCCCAATTAGTGTACCGCGTCCCCTCGTATGGCTCGCTTCGCTCGGCACAAGTTACTGTTCTGAATTGTAGTCCACGTGGATAGTAAAGTATGAAAAAGAACTAAAAAATGAAAAAAATCCTGAAAACCTGTGTCGATCATATGCTGTGTTGACCATTTGAACCCGTCAGCCTTTTGACCATGTCAACCATATGCATGTTGACCTTTTAACTGTCAACCTATCAACTGGTTCAGGGCTGGTGCCAGGGTGTTCGGCTCCTCCGTGCAAAATTTGCGCCGACCCTCCCTTCACAAAGGGTCAGCACGTGCAAGGTATTGTTTCCGCACGGTGCCGGTGTCTGAGAGGCAGGTTGACCCAAGCAGCGTGAAGGGGGAAGGGTGAGGTACCTGTACCCACACTGACCATCAGTGACCAGCAGGAGACTGGCAGTAGGAGACACTAACACATCACTGAAACACAAGGGTCTGCAGCTGCTGTTGGTCTACTGGATCAGGTAAGGAGAGCAGATTTATCAGGAAACTGCATTCAACAGGCTGCAGGGTCAGAGCTAGACATTTTGGTGCCCTGTGCCAGAAAGAGAATTAGTGCTCCCTTACCCCATATGTAAAACAGGGACAGTGCGTGCCAAAAGTTTGCGGCAAAATTCTAGTTGCATGGCGTCATGGGGAAGTGGCGCTGTCACAAAATAAAACCAATTCATATTACGCTGCACAGTAGTCTCTATTATTCAAATTACACCACACTGTAGTACCACTTATACACATTACACCAGGTAGAGTCCCTTATATATATTACTCCAGGTAAAGTCCCTTTCACACATTACTCCAGGTACAGTTCCTTTTACAAATTACTCCAAGTAGGGCACCCTTTTACACATTACACCAGGTATGGCTCCCTTTTATGCCAGGTAGGGACCCCTTTTACACATTACGCCAGGTAGGGATCCCTTGTACACATTACACCAGGTAGGTACCTCTTTTACACATTATGCCAGGTAGTGCCCCATTTTGCACATTATCCCAGGCAGGGCCTCCTTTTACATATCACTCCAGGTAGAGCCCCCTTTTACATATTACAGCAGGTAGGGCCCCTTTTACATATTATGCTAGGTAGAGCCCCTTTTACACATTACAGCAGGTAGGGCCCCTTTTATACATTATGCCAGGTAGAGCCCCAATTTACACATTACTCCAGGTAGAGTCCGCCTTTTACACATTACGCCACGTAGAGACCCCCTTTTTCACTCTAGGTAGAGCCCCCTTTTATAAATTAAAGCAGGTAGAGCCACTTTTACACATTACACCAGGTGGAGACCCCTTTTACATATTACGCCAAATAGAGCCCCTTTTGCACATTACAGCAGGTAGGGCCCCTTTTCTACATTATGCCAGGTAGAGCCCCCTTTTACACATTACTCAAGGTAGAATACCCTTTTACACATTACGCCAGGTAGAGACCCTCTTTACACATTATGCTAGGTAGAGGCCCCTTTTACACATTATGCCAGGTAGGGCCCCCTTTACACATTACGCCAGGTAGGTCCCCTTTTACACATTATGCCAGGTAGGGCCCTTTTTACACATTACGCCAGGTAGATCCTCTCACACATTATTCCAGGTAGAGCCCCCTTTTATATGTTATGCTAGGTAGCAGTGGCGTGCGGCTAGGTCAGTGGCTGGTGAGGCACTGTATGATTCACAACCCCCCTATCTATATATATATATATATATATATATATATAAAAACAAAAATAATACTAATAATAATGGGGTTCCCCATACTTAACCATAACCAGCACTAGGCTTAACCAGCCCCACTCAGTGTGGGGTCCCCCTGCCATCACATTAAACTACCCCCCCAAACAAGTTAGCCCAGGGCTGGAATTCCTCAGAAAGCAGGGACCCCAGACAAAATTAATGGAGTCCCCCCCCCCCTCCCAAGCAACAACCAGCACTGGCACTGCCTCCCCTGACTGCACGTCCCTGCTAGGTGGAGCCCCCTATTACACATTATGCCAAGTAGGGCACTCTATTAGACATTACAGCAGGTAGGTACCTCTTTTACACATTATGCCAGGTAGAGCCCCATGTTGCACATTATCCCAGGTAGGGCCCCCTTTTACATATCACTCCAGGTAGAGCCCCCTTTTACATATTACAGCAGGTAGGGCCCCTTTTACATATTACGCTAGGTAGAGCCCCTTTTACAAATTACAGCAAGTAAAGCCACCTTTTACACATTATGCATGTAGTGCCCCCTTTTACACATTACAGCAGGTAGAGTTCCCATTTACACATTACACCAGGTAGAGCCCCCTTTTACACATTACAGCAGGTAGAGCTCCCTTTTACACATTACAGCGGGTAGTGTCCCCTTGTTATGCACACCAGTGCCAGCAGGAATGTACTGGTGTCTGAACGGTGAGGGATGCAAAACAAATGAACTCACAGACAGACTGGGGAATATGACATTACATACACAGAAGGTGATAGGGTAACAAAATAAACACAAAGTGAACAGAGAAGCCCAAAGGCTAAGAAACTGGGTGTCTCCCTAGTATTAGGAATGCTCAGATGGAAAGAAGCGAGATGTAGTGATTTAATACGTAGAGAACCCGAAATGCTGTTGCTAAGGGCAACAGCAAAACCCTAAAGGGTTACCAACGGGTGTGGCAGTAAACTCCTTGGTCAGAGATGGAATAATAGACACAAGGAGAGTCTCCACAATCCTAGTCCTCACTTGCAGTGCACTGGTTCGGCTTACTGCCACTAAACTGACACCTGAACACCTTGCACAGTGAGAAGGATTTTGGCAGGCAAGTCTGAGAATACAGCCGCAAACTTGCTAGGTTCACAGAGTAGCAAAAGAACCCCAGCAGGTTAAACGACTGACTCCAGTCTTACTGCTAGGTCTGGATTGGCAGAGTGTAATACCAAATCCCAAGGCATATTTGCAGTAAGCAACAAACAAATACAAAGTTTACACAGTACTAGCTAGCTTTCAGGAACTGACTAACCAACAAAGATTCAGCAGCATCTGCCTAACCTGAGAAGAGGGTTTATATAGCAGGTGCTGTCCACGCCCCACTCAGACCTCACAGACTGTGAGCACAAAAACCAGCACCGGATCCCCTGCCGTGCACAGAGCCTGTAACCACTGCACAGCAAAAGACCTGAACCGGAGTATCAGCTACGCTCAGGTTACTCCGCTAGCACTTGTCTCCCGGTTGCCATGACGACGTGGCAGCACAGAGCAGGAGACCCTAACAGTACCCCCCCTCTGACGAGGGGTCAAAGAACCCCTACCACCGGGTTTATCGGGGAACTGCGAGGAGAAAGAGCGTAACAGTCTGGGGGCATGAAGATCACAACTGCGCACCCACGACCACTCCTCCGGGGCATACCCCTTCCAGTGCACCAAAAATGACAGCCGACCCCGAACCATCTTGGAGTCAAGAATCCTTTCAACAACAAACTCCCTCTGGCCACGTATCAGAAGAGGGGAAGGTCTTCCACTGGAAGAAGGATTACTAATCGCCCGTTTTAAAAGGGAACAATGAAATGTTTTATTGATACCCAAAGAACGGGGTAGATCTAACTGAAATGCCACCGGATTGATAACCCTAGTGATCTTATAAGGACCGATGAACCGGGGGCCTAACTTATGAGATGGCTGTCTCAACTTCAAATTCTTGGTAGACAACCAGACGAAGTCTCCTAATTTGAAGCTGCAGGGTCTTTTCTGCTTATCAAAAACCCTTTTGGTCACTAATGACACAGACACAAGGGCTTTCTTCACTTTCCTCCAAATACCTCTAAGGACCAAAACCACAGAGGAACCACCAGGCGTGGAGTCCAGGGGGTCAAAAGAATTGGCCTTAGGATGATGCCCATACACACAAAGGAAGGGAGAGATCCCTGTAGCAGAGTGAGCCGCGTTGTTATAGGCAAACTCCGCCATGGACAGATGAGCAACCCAGTCAGTCTGACACTTGGAGACATAACACCTGAGGAACTGCTCCAAGGACTGGTTCACCCTTTCAGTCTGCCCATTAGACTGCGGATGGTAGCCTGACGACAAGCTGACAGAAATCTGGAGATCGGAACAAAATGCCCTCCAGAATTTGGCCACAAACTGGGATCCACGGTCAGAGACCACATCAAGTGGCAACCCGTGGAGGCGCACAACATGCAGCATAAATAATTCAGACAGGCGTCTGGCCGATGGCAGCCCAACCAATGGAACGAAGTGCGCCATCTTCGAAAACCTGTCAACGACAACCCAGATGGCTGTCATCCCCGAGGATTTGGGCAAGTCCACCACAAAATCCATTGAAATGTGGGTCCATGGCTTAGATGGAATAGAGAGTGGATGTAATGGGCCAACAGGAACCCCTCTAGGAGTCTTATTTCGGGCACAGATGTCACATGCCCGAACCCACTGATCCACATCCCTAGCCACCGAGGGCCACCACACCGCCCTAGATAGCAACTCCCGAGTTCTGGCAATACCCGGGTGACCTGCCGTCTTCTTGGCATGGAATTCCAGGAACACTCGCTGTCTTAACCTAGGAGGCACAAACAAAAGACCTACCGGAAGGTCTGGAGGAGCCTGCTCCTGTGCTCTAAGGACTAATGACAAGAGGTCCTGGGTAATGCCCACTTTAATACATGATGGGGACACAATGGGCAATGGCTCCTCGGTGGTCTCCTGGATTGGAGCAAAACTCAGCGAGAGCGCATCAGCCTTGATGTTTTTTGACCCAGGGCGATATGTTATCAAAAAATTAAAGCGAGCAAAAAACAAAGCCCATCGTGCCTGCCTGGCATTGAGGCGCTTCGCTGACTCTAAATATGCCAAAATTCTTATGGTCGGTGAGAATTGAGACCACAAACGTAGCCCCCTCAAGCCAGTGTCTCCACTCCTCGAGTGCATCCTTAATAGCCAACAATTCCCGGTTACCCACGTCATAATTCATCTCGGCAGGCGAAAATTTACGGGAAAAGTAAGCACAGGGATGAAGGCGATTATCAGACACCCCCATCTGAGAGAGCACTGCCCCAATACCCATCTCAGAGGCATCCACCTCCACCACAAAAGGACGCTCTGGATCTGGGTGTCACAGCACCTTGGCCGAGACAAATGCCCTTTTGAGACGGGCAAAAGCCGCTTTGGCCTCACAAGACCAGTGAGCAACATCCGCCCCTTTCTTAGTGAGTGCCACCAAGGGCGCCACTATAGACGAAAATCCAGCGATAAATCGTCTATAAAAATTCGCAAAGCCCAGAAAACGCTGAAGCGCCTTCAAACTAGTGGGCTGCACCCAATCCAGGACTGCCTGTACCTTGGAACCCTCCATTTGGAAACCTTCTGGGGAGATAATATATCCTAGAAATGCGATTTGCTGAACTTCAAATTCGCACTTCTCCAGCTTCGCCCCAAGCCGGTGGTCTCTGAGTTTCTGGAGGACTAAGCGTACATGCTTCCGATGTTCCTCCAGGGAATGGGAGAAGATTAGGATGTCATCTAAGTATACAACTAAGAATCTATCCAAATATTCCCTGAGCACATCGTTCATGAAGTCCTGGAAGACTGCCGGGGCATTACAGAGCCCAAAAGGCATCACCAAATATTCATAATGCCCTGAGTGGGTATTAAAGGCAGTCTTCCATTCATCCCCCTCTCTTATTCGGATTAGATTGTACGCACCGCGTAGGTCAATCTTAGAAAAAATGGTGGCAGTACGAAGCTGGTCAAACAAGACCGAAATGAGAGGCAGTGGGTATGAGTTTTTAATCGTGATACGGTTCAATTCCCTGAAGTCGATGCAGGGTCGCAACGAACCGTCCTTTTTACCCACGAAGAAGAACCCCGACCCAACTGGAGACTGTGAAGGTCTGATAAATCCCTTAGCCAAGTTCTCCAGAATGTACTCTGCCATAGCCTGAGTCTCAGGACGTGACAGGGAGTACAACCTGCTCTTGGGAAGCTTAGCATTCGGCAACAAATCAATGGCACAGTCATAGGGGCGATGGGGAGGTAGTACCTCTGCAACTCTTTTGGAGAACACGTCCGCAAAATCTGCATAACATCCTGGCAATCCTGGCAAACTTAGCTGCGAAAGCCTGACTGGAAGGCTCAAGCAACTCCTGAAGCAATCAGTACCCCAACTAAGAATCTCCCCAGAGACCCAGTCAAATTGAGGATTGTGGGCCCTTAACCAGGGTAACCCCAACACCAATGGGGCAAAAGTACAGACAGTCACATAAAAGGACAATTTTTCAGAGTGTGTGGCTCCAATAAACAAAGAAATCTTGCTAGTGCAAGAGGTCATTTTACCCTGGGATAATGGTTCCCCGTTTAACCCACAAATCTCAATTTCCGATGCCAAGGGTACTAAGGGAACAGAGTGTTTCAGGGCGAATTGGCGGTCCATAAAAACACCGTCGGCCCCACTGTCCACAAAGGCCTCAGTCTTGACAGTTTGACCGAGGATCTTCAAGGTCACCGGAATGATAAAAGTCTTCTTGGGAAATTCTGACTTCTGGCCTGACAGGATATTTCCCATCACCCTCAGGCCCTGAAGTTTTCCGGCTTTTCTGGGCATGATACTACCACATGACCTTTATTCCAACAGTACAAACATAACCCCTGCTGTCTCCTCCGCGTCTTCTCACGCGAGGAGAGGCGGGTAGCCCCAATCTGCATAGGCTCCTCGGAAAATTCCTCAGAGTCTGAGGTTCCCTTGGGAAAGAAGGAAACCTCGGTCTCCCTTTCAAGCCTGCGCTCTCTCAGCCGTCTATCCACCCGAATGGATAACTGCATGAGCTGATCCAAGCTATCAGGCAAGGGATATTGTACCAGTTGGTCTATTAACTGGTTAGAAAGACCTCTTCGGCACTGGTGTCTCAGGGCTGGGTCATTCCACTGGGTATCATGGGCCAACCTCCGAAACTCCGTACAATAAACCTCAACTGGCCTTCGCCCTTGCTTAAGGATCTAAATCTGAGCCTCGGCTGAGGCCGTCTTGTCAGGGTCATCATACAACATGCCCAGTGCCGTAAAAAAAGCATCAACACTTTTAAGCGACGGACAGTCAGGCTGCAACCCATATGCCCAGACTTGTGGGTCTCCTTGTAGCAAAGAAATCACTATGCCCACCCGCTGAATCTCCGACCCAGAAGACTGAGGCCTACGCTGGAAATATAGCTTGCAGCTCTCCTTGAAACAAAAGAACTGCAAGCGATCTCCAGAAAAACGATCCGGGAGATTTACTTTCGGCTCCTTAACCCCTGAAGGTACTGCTGCTGCGGGAGCTCCGCCAGCGGCCTGTGAGGTGTGCATTTTAATGGACAAATCATTAAATTGTCGAGTCAGGACCTGCACCTGATCGACCACCTGTTGCAAAGTATTTTGAGGGGTATGCTCCATATTCCCACAAAATTTCAACAGGAGTATTGGGCTGCTGAATATGTTATGCACACCAGTGCCAGCAGGAATGTACTGGTGTCTGAACGGTGAGGGATGCAAAATAAATGAACTCACAGACAGACTGGGGAATATGACATTACATACACAGAAGGTGATAGGGTAACAAAATAAACAAAGTGAACAGAGAAGCCCAAAGGCTAAGAAACTGGGTGTCTCCCTAGTATTAGGAATGCTCAGATGGAAAGAAGCGAGATGTAGTGATTTAATACGTAGAGAACCCGAAATGCTGTTGCTAAGGGCAACAGCAAAACCCTAAAGGGTTACCAACGGGTGTGGCAGTAAACTCCTTGGTCAGAGATGGAATAATAGACACAAGGAGAGTCTCCACAATCCTAGTCCTCACTTGCAGTGCACTGGTTCAGCTTACTGCCACTAAACTGACACCTGAACACCTTGCACAGTGAGAAAGGATTTTGGCAGGCAAGTCTGAGAATACAGCCGCAAACTTGCTAGGTTCACAGAGTAGCAAAAGAACCCCAGCAGGTTAAACGACTGACTCCAGTCTTACTGCTAGGTATGGATTGGCAGAGTGTAATACCAAATCCCAAGGCCTATTTGCAGTAAGCAACAAACAAATACAAAGTTTACACAGTACTAGCTAGCTTTCAGGAACTGACTAACCAACAAAGATTCAGCAGCATCTGCCTAACCTGAGAAGAGGGTTTATATAGCAGGTGCTGTCCACGCCCCACTCAGACCTCACAGACTGTGAGCACAAAAACCAGCACCGGATCCCCTGCCGTGCACAGAGCCTGTAACCACTGCACAGCAAAAGACCCGAACCGGAGTATCAGCTACGCTCAGGTTACTCCGCTAGCACTTGTCTCCCGGTTGCCATGACGACGTGGCAGCACAGAGCAGGAGACCCTAACACCCCTTTAACACATTACACCAGGTAAAGTCCGCTGGAACAACACATAGGGGGGAAGGGGTGTGTGACACAGTGACTGGGACCGAACACAGAGGGGGGTTTGACACAGTGACAGAACACGGGGGTGACACAATGTCAGAACACAGGTGGGGGTGTGTGACACAGTGACAGATTACAGGGGTGTGTGTTGACACAGTGACAGAACACACAGTGGTGGTGACACAGTGACAGAGCTTGGGGGAGGTGACACAGTGACAGAACACAGGGGTGACACAATGTCAGAACACAAGTGGGGGTGTGTGACACAGTGACAGATTACAGGGGTGTGTGTTGACACAGTGACAGAACACACAGTGGTGGTGACGCAGTGACAGAGCATGGGGGGGTGACACAGTGACAGAACATGGGGGGGTGACACTGACGGAACACAGGGGAGGAGGGTGACAAAGTGACAGAACATGGTGGTTCGGTGTTACACCATGACAGAACACAGGGGGTGTGTGACACAGGTGGGGGTGTACATCGAGACTTCTGGGTGTCTGCAATATCACAAGATATTAAGTCTCAGTGGGTATGTTACCACAGCCACTTGCACCCCAATGCCCTCCTCTTGCCCAAATACCTGAAGTACTGCGCAGCGCTAAGAGCCATGACTGCCCACTCTGGATGCCAGGTTTCTAGCTCAGCGCTGCATGTCTCTACCAACGGCGGTCACCACGATGCTGGTTTACTTACTGGGGCCAAGAGAGTGCATTTACCCGTGTGCACCAATGACCTCTGCTGTAAGTACTCTGAGGGGCTCCATAGCGGCAGCGGAGGGGCGCTGTGTGGCTGGCAGCAGCAATATGAGACGCTGTGGGACATAAGGGCCGGTGCAGTCTCACTGGGGTGAGGTTGTTGAAGCCTGGTCCACTCTGTATAGGAGACAACTGTATTTTAATAAATATGTGGCACACCATATTCACACAGCTGCAGGCACCGCTACCTTTAATAGTGTGATAGGTACAGCAGCAGTTGGCAGCACCAATAGACAGCACAGGGATGCAGAGCAGGGAGAGCACCTCTCCAGGCCATCACCTCCCTGCTCTGCATCCCTTTGTTGAGCGGGGAGCGCTGGGCCTGACCCAGATAGCACTCTTTAGAACCACGTTTTATTGGATTAAACTTTTCTATTTTGCACTTAAAAACTATATTTCTGTAGCAGGGTACACTGTGTTCCACAGGAAAACATCGGGGTGTAGAGTGGACCTTGATCCAAAGGCACCAACAGGCTAAAACTTTAGGCTGTCCCAGGATGCATTGGGGCCTCCTCTGTAACCCCGCCTACAGGCACTGTGAGCTCAGTTTCGAGTTGGTGCCTGTAGCAGCAGGTCACCTAACAGGAGGGCTGCACTGGGCAGCCCTGAAAAAGCTTTTTCTGACAGAAAATTTATTCAAAACTGTCAGCGCTGTATGTCATTTTGACACTTCAGTGCTGAAGCTCCATCACCTCCCAAGTGGCTTTGCATACTTCCGCGGCTCAGTTCCCGGGTACTTGCAGCGGAGACGCTATGGCTTTAGGCACATGGTCGCAGTTGCTCTCCTGGTTTCGAGTGGCTGCTATGGGAAGGAGGTAAATGGGTCCCCCAGGCGGGACCCGCTACTAAATCGCGTTCCTGATTACAATCTAGGGAGCTGGACTGCGATGCTGGTGTGGACACTGTCACCGAGCAGAGACCCTACTCTATCCGCCAGGGCATAGGAGTACAGGTCGGGTGTACTAACGCCCCTATTGATAAGGATCCGTAGTACCTGTGGTGAGGTCCAGCATAAGGGAGTCGGCGCTTGACCTGTAGCCTCTCC
Organism: Pseudophryne corroboree; assembly: GCF_028390025.1. Lineage (NCBI taxonomy): Eukaryota > Metazoa > Chordata > Amphibia > Anura > Myobatrachidae > Pseudophryne > Pseudophryne corroboree. The sequence goes on along the minus strand of NC_086455.1, from coordinate 119,378,740 downwards.
CGAGCCCTGGGCGATGTCTACTGCAGATTTTCCCACCCTGGAGCTTCCTCACACTCTCCCGCACTCCCTGACTGAGACACTGGGTGCCATCTTAGGAGTATAGCTTCGGCTAGTCTCTGGGACAGCAGGGCAAGGTCTCCCTTGTAAAGCTGCCTGTATACAGCACTGTGACTTTACAAACACTTAAGTATTCTACATGTCTCCATACAGACAGCGGGGGTAATTCAGACCTGATCGTAGATGTGCTAAATTTAGCACATCTACATTCAGTCATACAGACATGCAGGGAGACGCCCAGTACAGGGCTAGTCCGCATATCAGGCCCTGCCCTGTTGCATAAGTACAAACGCATCGCACAGCGACGATGCTTTTGTACTTGAATAGTAGCTCCCCACCAGCGCTGCTGGCAGGGAGTTACTCATCGCTGTGAGGGTCGCAGCGGCTGCGCGTGATGCCCGCCCCTAAAACGTCGGCCGCATGTCAATCAGGTAGAGGCGATCGCAGGGCTGAGATGGCCGTTGGCTGTCTGGCATACGCAGTTCAGACCTGATCGGCTGCTGTGCGAAAACGCACAGCACCGATCAGGTCTGAATTAGGCCCAGCATTAGTAAAAAAAAAGCGTACCAAATACAGAATATATTGTATGAGTATTCTGATATATACCTCTGGTCTAGGAGGTATATACTGTATACATATATATATATATTTATTTTTTTTAAACAAAGTTCAGTGAAGCGCATCCAGACTTTCGGACATCCAGAGTTAATCCAGTCCAAGTGCCACTCAAATCCTCTCCATGCCACTTGAGTGCATAAGAAACTGATAAAAAATGGAGAGTGCACTCATAAATATCTTTAAAATCACACTTTTTACTTGAAACATATGCTCACATACATGTAAGATAAAATTCATCAGCTTAGGTATTAGCCATGACTTAGCCGTTTAGCATTCGAATCCCAGCCCACCTCCACACCGTCTCTGCTTTCGTAGGATGACATCACAGCATCCACGTCTTTCGGCCACGTCCAACGTGTTTCGATCTATTGGGACTTCATCGGGGGAGGGCCGGGGAATCCCAATAGGACGAAACGCATATGGCGTGGCTGAAAGACGTGGACGCTGTGGAGGCGGGCCGGGATTCGAATGCTAAACGGCTAAGTCGCGGCTAACACCTAAGCTGATGAATTTTAACTTACATGTATGTGAGCATATGTTTCAAGTAAAAAGTGTGATTCTAAAGATATTTACGAGTGCGCTCTCCATTTTTTATCAATATATACACAGTATATATATATATATATATATATATATATATGTGTGCATATATTAGTTCAGTGCAGTTTATTGTCATACTAATAATCTGCATTGCTAATGTGACTGTGTGTCTGTATCTGCTGTGAGGTTTCACTTTTAGTGTTTCCCAGAGGTCTATCACTATATTCTGTACCCTAAAGGACTAGGGCCCTCATTCCGAGTTGTTCGCTCGTTAGTGGTTTTCGCAACGGAGCGATTTGTCGCAAACTGCGCATGCGCAATGTTCGCAGTGCATCTGCGCCAAGTAAATTTGCCAAAAAATTAGGTATTTTACTCACGGCTTAACGAAGAAATTTCTTCGTTCTGGTGATCGGAGTGTGATTGACAGGAAGTGGGTGTTTCTGGGTGGAAACTGGACGTTTTATGGGTGTGTGCGGAAAAACGCTGCAGTTTCTGGGAAAAACGCGGGAGTGGCTGGAGAAACGGGGGAGTGTCTGGGTGAACGCTGGGTGTGTTTGTGACGTCAAACCAGGAACGAAACTGACTGAACTGATCGCAGTGGCAGAGTAAGTCCCGAGCAACTCAGAAACTGCAAAGAAATTTCTATTTGCAATTATGCGAATCTTTCATTCGCAATTCTGCAAAGCTAAGATTCACTCCCAGTAGGCGGCGGCTTAGCGTGTGCAAGCTGCTAAAAGCAGCTAGCGAGCGAACAACTCGGAATGAGGGCCTAGGTGCGTCAGGGTCGTTTATATAGTGCTTCACAGTATTTACCTATTTAGTGTATTCTACTGTGTACTCAGTCACATAATACCGGATTTGTTCGCAGGTGTTGTGTACTGGGGACTCAGTTACATACTCTTGGATATATTCGCAGGTATTGTACTCTGTCTGGCTTCGTCGTACTAAACCGCTCTCTGTTGCATTCGTGTACAATGTCTAACAGGAAGGGCAGTAAATCTGTGGACGCTCCTGCATCAGAGTATGCACCAAAGATTTACCAGAGGGGAAAGCTGTGTATGATGGTCTGTGTACCATGTGTCATACACCCTCCAGTCAGTCCGCAACTCCTATATCCAATCAGGGGCCACCCTGGGCAGCGTTCGCAAACCTAACGCCCCGTATGGGACCACCTGTACCATTACAGTCTCAAATAGCCCCTGTGGTTAATCCGCCTTGGGTGGAAGACTTGTCTAACCAGTTGCAGCAGATGACTCATTATTTGGATAGACAAAAATCTACCTCCGGTCACTCCCGTGTCGCTGGGTCATCTAAGGGGACTGCTTCCTCCTCACAATCTACAAATCTCTCAGATTTTTCATATGAAGAGGAGGGGGAGCATACTGTCCTGTTAGACACTGAATCAGGCGTTTCTGACAAGGATTCTATAATGCAAATTAATGTCCATGCTCTAGAGGTTGCTATTAAGCAAATCCTACAAATCACTGATGATGAAGAGCCCACTACTGTCACCAAGAAAACTGACATGTTTAAACGGCAGAAGGTGGCTAAAAATCTGTTACCCCATTCTGACCATTTGGTTGACATCAGGCAGGAACCCTGGTCTAATCTAGGGAAGAAATTCCCTATCTCTAAACGTGCCTTAGCTCGCTACCCTCTCCCTGCAGAGTTATTTAACAAGTGGGAAAATTCACTGTTGGTGGATTCTCATGTCACCCGCCTAGTGGTGTCATCCACTCTGCCTGTCATCACTGTCACTTCACTGAAAGAACCAACAGATAAGCGTGTGTAGGGATGCCTGAAAGCTATTTACTCCCTGACAGGTGCTGTACATAGACCCACTATTGCTGTCTCCTGGGCTGCTAAAGGTGTTGAAGCATGGGTTCAGACATTAGAGGTAGAGCTGCCTGAGGATATGTCTGACAATGCCAGACAATACCTGTCTCACATCACCACCGTATATTATATTCAAAAGGCGTCCTCTGAGGTGCGTGTGTTGGCAGCCAAGGCATCGACTACGTCTGTCCTGGCTCGCCATATTCTGTGGTTGAGGTCATGGAAGGTGGACTTGGACTCCAAAAAGACTTTGGAGGTACTCCCTTTTAAGGGAGAAAACTTGTTTGGGGAAGACCTAAATAAAATTGTGTTTGAACTGGCGGCTGCCAGACTGCTTTTCTCCCAAATACTAATCCTCCTACACAGAAGGCAAAAGGTACCACTTTTTGTTCCTTTCGACCTCAAGGGAAAGCAAAAGGTCAGGCATACCCAAGACAATCTCGTGCTTCCAAACCGTCTTTAAAGAGACGTCCCCCTCTCCAGTTTTGCACCACAGTCATCCCTTCGGGTCAACTAAAGGTGCAAGCTCTGCAGCAGGTTGTGAGTTCTCTCCTGGATACAGGAGTGGTAGTCCTGTTACCTCTGTCCCAAAGGGGCAGTGGTTACTACTCGATCCTGTTTCTAGTCCCGAAATCCAATGGGTCCTTCCGGCCTATTCTCAACCTCAAATCACTAAACAAGTTTGTGAGAGTGCCCACGTTCCGTATGGAGATGCTGCGCTCAATTGTACTGGCGATGGAACCCGGAGACTATATGGTATCCCTGGATATTCAGGATGCGTACCTGCACATACCTATTGCCAAGTCACATCAGCAGTATCTACGGTTTGTTATTGGCAACCTACACTATCAGTTCCAGGCTCTGCCATTTGGGCTGGCTACGGCTCCTCGGATCTTCCCCAAGGTCATGGCCGTAATGACGGCACATCTCCGTTGCCAGGGAGTCAGGATCCTGCCGTATCTGGACAACTTGATGATCCTGGAAAACTCCCACGATGTCCTCCTCAGTCATCTACAACTGACGGTAAGCTTCCTACAAGCCCACGGGTGGCTCATCAATTGGAAGAAATCCTCGCTGGTTCCAGCTCAGAGCATGGTGCACCTGGGGGCACTCCTGGACACAAACACAGTCAACATCTGTTCCTGTCTCCAGAGAAAGTCCTGAAGCTTCAGGACAGGACAAGATGCTTCCTTTCTCACTCCAGAGTGTCGATACACTCGGCGATGCAAGTACTTGGCCCGATGGTGTCGGCATTCGACATGGTAGAGTACGCTCAATTTCATTCCTGTCCTCTGCAGAGGTTAATTCTTTCCAAGTGGAATGGCCTACCTCATTGGATCAAATCTCACATGATAACTTTGACTCCTGAGGTTCGTCAGTCGTTGACCTGGTGGCTACAGGACCAGCAATTGAGTAAGGGCCGTCCCTTCTGGATCCCCGAGTGGGTCCTGCTGATGACAGATGCCAGTCCATGGGGATGGGGTGCGGTTTTGTAGCAACACTCTTTCCAGCGTCGTTGGACCAAGGAGGAGTCTCTCCTCCCAATAAACATTCTGGAGCTGCGGGCGGTGTTCAATGTGTTAACTTTCGCCCTGTCTCTGGTACAGAACAGGCCTGTTTAAGTACAGATTACACAGAAAGGTGTCAATGCACTTTAGTGACTGAAAACACAGTGAATATTAGATAGATGTCTGTTTTCACTCATAAAACCAGGAGACTTGCTAATAATGTAAACATTTACTGATACAATAACATCACACTTAATATTGTTACAGTTGTCTAAAATAATGTCATAAAAAGTAGCAGCTCTAAACTGTCCCATAACAGTCAGTATATATTGCAATATCAGTTCAATTGGAATTACGTTCAGCCTATAATATATGCAGAAATAGCCTGTTATCTTAAAAAGGTCAATTGGGTCTTCTATTTGCTGCTAGTGCCACAAGATAGATTTTGTTTGCTACAGCACAAATATAAAGGAACTGTGGGGCAGATGTATTAACCTGGAGAAGGCATAAGGAAGTGATAAACCAGTGATATGTGCAAGGTGATAAAGGAACCAGCCAATCAGATCCTAACTGTTAATTTACATATTGGAGCTGATTGCCTGGTGCGTTTATCACCTTGCACATATCACTGGTTTATCACTTCCTTATGCCTTCTCCAGGTTAATACATCTGCCCCAATGTCTCCAATTTACTCTAACACTGGCGTCCCAGTGCAGAGTCAGTCCTCCTTCAGTGTTATTACCCGACTAATCGGGATTATATTTACCCCCTTCTGGAAGTGTCCTCTAATTAAGCACTATGGCACAAGTGCAAAGGTGTACTCCTTCAAAGGATCCAGCTGGTGTGCAGCGTATAAGGCACACAACGGGAGGCAGTGGAGATCGTAGCTGGTGGCCGGCGCTATAGCGAGCGCAGTCCAAAGGCCGCCATGCACGGACGTGCCGTAGATACAACAGGTGTCCGCAGCATTCAGCACACACCACGAGCGGCAGTGACCCAGTGCAATTGCAGGCGGCAGAGGCGGAACAGACTCCAGACCAGACAGCGGCTTGATAATGCAACGAATAATAGACCGGCAGGTGATGACGTGGTGTGTGCCTTATACGCTGCCCACCAGCTGGATCCTTTGAAGGAGTATACCTTTGCACTTGTGCCATAGTGCTTAATTAGAGGACACTTCCAGAAGGGGGTAAATATAATCCCGATTAGTCGGGTAATAACACTGAAGGAGGACTGACTCTGCACTGGGACGCCAGTGTTAGAGTAAATTGGAGACATTGTTCCTTTATATTTGTGCTGTAGCAAACAAAATCTATCTTGTGGCACTAGCGGCAAATAGAAGACCCAATTGACCTTTTTAAGCTAACAGGCTAATTCTGCATATATTATAGGCTGAACGGAATTCCAGTTGAACTGATATTGCAATATATACTGACTGTTATGTGACAGTTTAGAGCTGCTACATTTTATGCCATTATTTTAGAAAACTGTAACAATGGGGGTCATTCCGAGTTGTTCGCTCGCAAGCTGCTTTTAGCAGCTTTGCACACGCTAAGCCGCCGCCTACTGGGAGTGAATCTTAGCTTATCAAAACTGCGAACGAAAGATTCGCAATGTTGCGAAAAGACTTCTCTGTGCAGTTTCTGAGTAGCTCGAGACTTACTCTGCCAGTGCGATCAGTTCAGTGCTTGTCGTTCCTGGTTTGACGTCACAAACACACCCAGCGTTCGCCCAGACACTCCTCCGTTTCTCCAGCCACTCCCGCGTTTTTCCCAGAAACTGTAGCGTTTTTTTCACACACTCCCATAAAACGGCCTGTTTCCGCCCAGAAACACCCACTTCCTGTCAATCACATTACGATCACCAGAACGAAGAAAAAACCTTGTAATGCCGTGAGTAAAATACCTAACTGCATAGCAAATTTACTTGGCGCAGTCGCACTGCGGACATTGTGCATGCGCATTAGCGACTAATCGCTCCGTTGCGAGAAAAAAATAACGAGCGAACAACTCGGAATGACCCCCAATATTAAGTGTGATGTTATTGTATCAGTAAATGTTTACATTATTAGCAAGTCTCCTGGTTTTATGAGTGAAAACAGACATCTATCTAATATTCACTGTGTTTTCAGTCACTAAAGCGCATTGACTCCTTTCTGTGTAATTGTTATGCACACCAGTGCCAGCAGGAATGTACTGGTGTCTGAACGGAGAGGGATGCAAAACAAATGAACTCACAGACAGACTGGGGAATATGACATTACATACATAGAAGGTGATAGGGTAACAAAATAAACACAAAGTAAACAGAGAAGCCCAAAGGCTAAGAAACTGGGTGTCTCCCTAGTATTAGGAATGCTCAGATGGAAAGAAGCGAGATGTTGTGATTTAATACGTAGAGAACCCGAAATGCTGTTGCTAAGGGCAACAGCAAAACCCTAAAGGGTTACCAACGGGTGTGGCAGTAAACTCCTTGGTCAGAGATGGAATAATAGACACAAGGAGAGTCTCCACAATCCTAGTCCTCACTTGCAGTGCACTGGTTCAGCTTACTGCCACTAAACTGACACCTGAACACCTTGCACAGTGAGAAAGGATTTTGGCAGGCAAGTCTGAGAATACAGCTGCAAACTTGCTAGGTTCACAGAGTAGCAAAAGAACCCCAGCAGGTTAAACGACTGACTCCAGTCTTACTGCTAGGTCTGGATTGGCAGAGTGTAATACCAAATCCCAAGGCCTATTTGCAGTAAGCAACAAACAAATACAAAGTTTACACAGTACTAGCTAGCTTTCAGGAACTGACTAACCAACAAAGATTCAGCAGCATCTGCCTAACCTGAGAAGAGGGTTTATATAGCAGGTGCTGTCCACGCCCCACTCAGACCTCACAGACTGTGAGCACAAAAACCAGCACCGGATCCCCTGCCGTGCACAGAGCCTGTAACCACTGCACAGCAAAAGACCCGAACCGGAGTATCAGCTACGCTCAGGTTACTCCGCTAGCACTTGTCTCCCGGTTGCCATGATGACGTGGCAGCACAGAGCAGGAGACCCTAACAGTAATCTAGTTTCTTTTGCTATTTAGGCTCTTGCAAAGCCTGGTCCGTGCAGCTTGTGAACTTCAAACACAAGTGAAATTAATTTATATTCTATTGCGCCGCGAGTACTGGGTGTTATTTACACCTATACTTTTTGTCTGTTTAAGTACAGTTAGACAACGCCACCACAGTGGCATACATCAATCATCAAGGCGGCACTCGAAGCCACATGGCAATGATGGAAATGTCAAAAATCCTTTGTTTTGCGGAACGCCATCTACCAGTAATATCGGCAGTGTTCATTCCGGTTGTCCTAAACTGGGAAGCGGATTTGCTCAGTGATCAGGACGTACACGCCGGAGAGTGGAGTCTTCTTCCGGAAGTCTTTCAATTCCTAGTGGACACGTGGGGCCTACCAGATGTAGACCTGATAGCGTCTCGACACAATCACAAAGTTCCGGTCTTTGGATCAAGGACCAGGGAACCTCAAGCAGCGTTCGTGGATGCACTAGCCATTCCATGGAACTTTCGTCCAGGTTATTTACCTAAAGTTGTGTCATCTTTTCACCTTAACCAAGAGATTGTGGTCCCGGCCTTTATCTCTTCTGATTTGTCCCCCAAAGAGCAGTCTTTGGATGTCGTAAGGACTCTCCGTATATATGTGGAGAGGACTGCCTCTATCAGGAGGTCAGATACCCTTTTTGTACTGTTTGGTTTCCACAAATGTGGCTGGCCTGCGAATAAGCAAATCTTGGCCAGATGGTTTAGAATGGTGATTGCACAAGCTTATGCGCAGGCTGGACTCCCAGCTTCTGTTGCTACTAAAGCCCATTCTACTCAGTCTGTTGGACCTTCTTGGGCGGCCCGCTGCGGTGCATCCGCATAACAATTGTGCAAGGCGCCTACGTGGTCCTCAGTGAACACATTCATTAGGTTCTATGCTTCCGCCTTCCAGGATGCTTCCTTTGGATGCCGGGTTCTCATACTAGCTAAGGCATTTCCCCTGCCTTGAGGAACTGCTTTAGGACATCCCTGATGTTTTCCTGTGGAACTCAGTGTATCCTACTGCAGAAAAGGAGAGTTATGGTTGTCTTTCCATTGTTAACTCTCTTTCTGCGAGCTACACTGGGTTCCACAGGGCGCCTACCCTGACGCACCTAGCTTCTATGTATGGCATTAGCCGCTGGTCCCTTCTCCTGTCGTGGGAATGTCGTTCTATGTGACTAACATCTGCCTTCTCTCTGACCTGCTCCTACATTGGACTGGTTAATGAAACTGAGCTTGTAGTGCCTGGAGGTGGGATTACAGAGGGGTCCCCAATGCATCCTGGGACGGCCTAAAGATTTAGCCTGTTGGTGCCTCTGGATCAATATCCACTCTACACCCCAATGTTTTCCTGTGGAACCCAGTGTACCTCGCTGAAAGAGAGTTAACAATGGTAAGTCTACCATAACTCTCCTTATTCATGGCTTACAGAGGCATCGGAACGGGGAAGGGTAGGGGGGCGGCCATGGGCCGGCATGCCCCCGCCCCCAAACATGACAGACGTGCTGCTTAGAGGAAGTACTTACCTCCGGATCCCCGCTGTGACTTCTCCTTTAAAAAGTCTGCTGCTGACCCCATGCTCTGTCCTAGCTGGCTCTTCAGGGATGCATTACAGGGAGGAGGTGGGCTCAGCATGGTCACACCTGCTTCCAATAATGCATCTGTGAAGAGCCGGTTAGGACAGAGCATGGGGCATAGCATGCTGCGGAGGCAGACTATATAAAGGAGGAGTCGCTGCGGGGATTCGGAGGTAAGCACCTCCCTGCAATGCAGAGTTCACACATCTTAGTGAGCACACCATCCCTACCAACACTTTGGGGTATATTTACTAAGATTCATATTTTTGCAGATTTCAGCCGAGATCAATCTCGGCTGACATCGGCAGTGTATGAATGCAACTTTTTGAGAGAAAAAAAACAAGGTAATTTACTAAACTACCATGTTTTTTCAATTCGAGTTAACAGAGAGATAATGCCACAGCCAGAAGACACATTTATGTCACCCCTGGCCGAGGTTCCCTGGAGGAGCGGGGACCCCTTAAATCAAGGAGTCCCCCATCCAGGCACCCAAGGGTCAGGGGTGAAGCCCGAGGCTGTCCCCAGCAGCACCCCTGGGTGGTGGATGCAGGGCTGATAGCCATAAGTGTGTAAAAAAATAGAATATTGTTTTTGTTGTTGTTGTGGAACTACAAGTCCCAGCAAGCCTCCCCCATTTGCTGGTACTTGGAGAACCACAAGTACCAGCATGCGGGGGAATAGTGGGCCCGCTGGTACCTGTAGTTCCACAACAAAAAAATACCCAAATTAAAACAGAACACACACACCGTGGAAGTAAAACTTTAATTAACATACTTACACACTCACACATACTTACCTAGTGTCCCACGGAAACCCATCGGTCACCTTGTCAAGTAGAATCCAATTGGAAACCTGTAAAAAAAATAGGCCAAAATACTCACCTATTATCCAGTGATGATCCGTCCTCTTCTTATCCACAGGGTTTAAAAAAAACAAACCGCAAAATCCCCTGTCCAACACACTAAAGGGGTTCCATGTTTACACATGGAACCCCTTTCCCGAATACCGGGACCCCCATGACTGCTGTCACTAGAGGTCCCGCCAGCCAATCAGGGAGCGTCTTGTCATGGCGCCCTCCTGATTGGCTGTGCGCTCCTAGCCTGTCAATCAGGAGAAAGCGCACCGGCTAGAATGGAGCTTAGCCTATGATGAGAACTTTGCGGCCTGCGGCTAACCGCAAAGTTAATTTGGGTCACCCACAAGAGTGACCCCAATTAACCGCAGAGGTTAACGAAGAGGACCGATCATCACTGTATAATAGGTGAGTATTTATTTTATTTTTTTACAGGTTTCCAATTGGATTCTACTTCCCCTTTCAGACTGCACATGGCGGGTCACACCCAGTAGCCATACACGAGTGCTTCCCAGGTGCAACCCGCCTCAGGCCCCTTTCACACTGCCATCCCAGCCTGGCTTATTGCCAGGTTTGTGATGTCAGCTGTGATGCGCGCAGAGGCGACACATGGAGATCAGATGATTTCTAAGCACAGCCCGTCCACACAGTGTGAACGGGAAACAGGTCACAGCAACCCGTTCACACCGCACAGCGACCAGGGTTGAAACCGTGTTCAACCTTGGTCACTACCAGGGTTGAAAAACCTGGTTGCTCGACCTCAGATATTTCCCCTGGACCCTTTCACATTGCACAGCAAACCGGGTTATACGCGCTCATGTGCAGTAACCCGTGTTACATAGTGGCGGTCTGAAAGGTGTATTACTGAGAAGAGGGCCTTACTTTGCTCTTCTGACAACAGAGCAGAGGGCTCAGAAACAGGTGCGCTAGTTCCTCCAATGTGTACAGCCCAGGGACTCCGATCACCCTAATCCACAGGTTCTCAAACTCGGTCCTCAGGACCCCACACGGTTCATGTTTTGCAGGTCACCTGTAGATTTTTAAAATGTGACCGTTGGTGATACACAGTGCAGCTGCTGGGTGACATGGAAAACATGAACCGTGTGGGGTCCTGAGGACCGAGTTTGAGAACCACTGCCCTAATCCATCTGATTTACTATTAAGGGAGTTTCGAAAAAAGTTGTCTAAATTCTCAGAGTGAGTGCACGGTACTTGAATATGGGTGGAGGAGGGAATCCGGCTGGTGAGGACACTGACAATTTACCATTGGCACTGACGGTATACCCGGGACCGCCAGTCACCATTTAAGAACGCATTCGAACTGTTTATATCACAGTTCCAATCTATCTGGTAATTATTCCATTTATCACCTGCCTGGAAAGCCTCCTTATAAAAAAAGGAATGCTTTGCACTGCATTTTATGCATTTTGCTGAATTTTTATCCATTGTACTGTTTGTCTACTATATGTGCAATAAAATTGTGTTACACTATATGCACTTTTTTTCCATTTTCATATTCCCATTTGAAATACGGGACGGTGTATGAGAACCAATTGGAAAAGCGCTGGTTAAGTTATTACTTCATTTTCTTACATTTTGCACTATTGGTGAGGGGTTAAGGATACCTCTAGAAGTAATTCATTGGTTAGCTGCTATAAGCGCACGGGACTCCTCCTTTAATTATTGTTTTATCTAGAGACTGAATAGGGACTGGTGCCAGAGGTGAAACGGTGCTGATTTCCCGGGAGGTACCTGTGTATTTATCTCATAAGCGCTTCAGGGTAGCCTTCACTGGTCGCCCCACTTATTCTGGTACGCACAATTGCCCCATACATGTTGGTGGAACTAATTGCAGTGAAATTTTAGTTGTTTTTATGCATCAATAAAACTGTACTTCACTATATATTTCCATTCATTCTGGTTCATTTTGAGGGAAGAAGAGGCGTAGTGACACCTGAGGAGAAGTTTTAAAGAACTGAATATCTGCTACGGATTTATTAGGAAATCAAGACCCTTAAAGAATCTGACTACTGACCCCGTATGATCCCAGTGGGTGCGCATTTCTGCGATTTGTGACTATATAATGAACCCGACATGTCAGCAATATATTAAGAGACCACACACACAAATACCACAGAGAAATAATGACATAAAGAAAAGGTAGCATTGCTTGATTTAGATATTTTCGTTAGACAATCCGAACAAGGCACCAAAACACACTGCAAGAAAGTAGATGCTAGGTAGCAGTAATTACCATCCAAGCTGGATAGCTAGTATACCACAGGGACAGTTCACAAGCATTGGAAGCAACTGCACGGACACAGATGGTTATATTTGCCAACGGGAAAAACAGTTTTGAGAAAAAATAAAATTATTACATGTCCACAGTTGAAGGAACCTTTGTGAACATCAAAATCAAAGAAAGAGAAATGGCTACAGTATAAAGACAAACCGGAGTCTAAAGATGCATACATACATGCGGAACGATTATACCCACCCCTGATCGATCGAAACGACACATCATTTACATTGTTCCATGTGTACGAATGATAACGATGGTGATGAGTGCACCCGCAGGTGGTCGCTAGCAACAGCCTCAGATCTTTTGTACATGCAAGAAGATCTGGGGCTGTCATTAGCGATGGCGGCAGCATGGCCTCCGCTCCCTCCCTGCGCCGTAGTTCGTCGCTGCCGGCATTGGCAAGGGTGTAGGCACTTGCCGATGGCAGTCTCCCTCCGGCCATGATGTGTCGTTCACTGACACATCGTGCCGCCACAAGATGACCTATAACACGACCAATAGATACGTAGAAATATAGATATGGTTTGCAATTCAGCAGGAGCTGCGCATCAATCTGATTTGCTGAGACAATTCAGTGGAATTTTATTTATAGAAAACAAATACTTTCTTGCTCTTAAAATTGTTTGTAGTTTTTTCCCCCAACACACCTAGCATTATAATTATTGCATTACACCGTACCCCTCAGTAGAGAATCCACATTTTTGGATAAAATTGTTCCCTTACCCAATTTTCTCCATTCACTGCAACAGGGCTTACAGTATGTACATCAATTATAATATTGCTGTGAACTAGGCAGGCTTTAGAGAGTATTGAATTCAGCTTCCAGCTCTTCGCCAAGATGGCTCTTATAGGAGCCCGTCGGCTGGCAAGAGAAAATTTGTGAATTCACAAGAAAATATGAAATTTCACGTTGCAAATATATGTAAAAAATATTTATCACATCTGTATTAAAAATGCAGATTGTGATAAATATGCCCCTAAATCTTTTTTTCTCATACGTAGATGATGCTGGGGTCACATTTAGAACCGTGGGGTATAGACGGGATCCGCAGGAGACATGGGCACTTTAAGACTTTCAAAGGGTGTGAACTAGCTCCTCCCTCTATGCCCCTCCTCCAGACTCCAGTTTTAGTTTTAGAATTGTGCCCAGTGAGACTGGATGCACTACAGGGGAGCTCTACTGAGTTTCTCTGAAAAGACTTTATGTTAGGTTTTTTATTTTCAGGGAGACTGCTGGCAACAGTCTCCCTGCTTCGTGGGACGTAGGGGAGAGTAGTATGACCAACTTCTAGTGAGTTCAATGGCTCTGCTTCTAGCTGACAGGACACCATTAGCTCCTGAGGGTGCTGATCGCTGGGTACGCCTAGATGCTCACTCCCGCAGCCTGCCGTCACCCCCTTACAGAGCCAGAAGACAGGTGAGTAGCAGAAGAAAAGAAGACTTCTTCTCCAGTGACGGCTTTCTGAGGTACCGCACAGCGAACGGAATGCTGCGCGCCATGCTCGCACACACATAACAGGCACTGCAGGGTGCAGGGCGCGGGGGGGGGGGGGGGGGGGGCGCCATGGGCAGCATAAAATCCTCTTTTAACACTGGCACATAAGGGCATATAGTGCGGTGGCGCTATCCTAACCCCCGCCAGTATAAATATTTAGTAATCCGCACTGAGGAGAAGCGCGCCATTGCGGAGGCGGGACTTCTTCCTCAGTCAGCCAGCACACTTTTCGGCGCCATTTTTCCCTCCTTCCATGCAAGGACGCTGATCCTTCCTTCACCACTGTATCAGGGTGCAAAACAGGGGGTGCTGTGTATATTTATGTATATACTGATATATGAATAAAAGGGCGCTGCAGGTCTGTGGCAAACTTGTTGCACAGTTTTCTGCTGCTGACGCTGGGTTGTGAGCTGACAAAATCCTCTCTGTGTCCCTTGACAGATTTTACAGATGGATCTGTCCCCTATAAGTCCCGGAGTGTCTGTGGGGTGTTTGCACACGTGTGTAGCATGTCTGACAGGGTGGTCTTCCCCTGAGGAAATTTTAGTAGGGGCACAGATGTGTATATAGGGGGTCATTCCGAGTTGTTCGCTCGCAAGCTGCTTTTAGCAGCATTGCACACGCTAAGCCGCCGCCTACTGGGAGTGAATCTTAGCTTCTTAAAATTGCGAACGAAAGATTCGCATTATTGCGAAAATACATCTCTGTGCTGTTTCTGAGTAACTCAAGACTTACTCGGCATCTGCGATCAGTTCAGTGCTTGTCGTTCCTGGTTTGACGTCACAAACACACCCAGCGTTCGCCCAGACACTCCTCCGTTTCTCCAGCCACTCCCGCGTTTTTCCCAGAAACGGTAGCGTTTTTTCACACACTCCCATAAAACGGCCAGTTTCCGCCCAGAAACACCCACTTCCTGTCAATCACATTACGATCACCAGAACGAGGAAAACACCGTGAGTAAAATTCCTAACTGCATAGCAAATTTACGTGGCGCAGTCGCAGTGCGGACATTGCGCATGCGCACTAAGCGAAAAATCGCTGCGATGCGAAAAAATTTACCGAGCGAACAACTCGGAATGACCCCCATATATATGTATGTGTGTATATATATATATATATATATATATATATATACACTGCTAAAAAAAATAAAGGGAACACTAAAATAACACATCCTCGATCTGAATGAATGAAATATTCTTATTAAATACTTTGTTATTTACATAGTTGAATGTGCTGACAACAAAATCACACAAAAATTATCAATGGAAATCAAATTTATTAACCCATGGAGGTCTGGATTTGGAGTCACACTCAAAATTAAAGTGGAAAAACACACTACAGGCTGATCCAACTTTGATGTAATGTCCTTAAAACAAGTCAAAATGAGGCTCAGTAGTGTGTGTGGCCTCCATGTGCCTGTATGACCTCCCTACAACGCCTGGACATGCTCCTGATGAGGTGGCGGATGGTCTCCTGAGGGATCTTCTCCCAGACCTGGACTAAAGCATCCTCCAATTCCTGGATAGTCTGTTGTGCAACGTGGCGTTGGTGGATGGAGCGAGACATGATGTCCCAGATTTGCTCAATTGGATTCAGGTCTGGGGAACGGGCGGGCCAGTCCATAGCATCAATGCCTTCATCTTGCAGGAACTGCTGACACACTCCAGCCACATGAGGTCTAGCATTGTCTTGCATTAGGAGGAACCCAGGGCCAACCGCACCAGCATATGGTCTCACAAGGGGTCTGAGGATCTCATCTCGGTCCCTTAAGGCAGTCAGGCTACCTCTGGCGAGCACATGGAGGGCTGTGCGGCCCCCCAAAGAAATGCCACTCCATACCATTACTGACCCACTGCCAAACTGGTCATGCTGGAGGATGTTGCAGGCAGCAGAACGTTTTCCTTGGCGTCTCCAGACTCTGTCACGTCTGTCACATGTGCTCAGTGAGAACCTGCTTTCATCTGTGAAGAGCACAGGGCGCCAGTGGCGAATTTGCCAATCTTGGTGTTCTCTGGCAAATGCCAAACGTCCTGCACGGTGTTGGGCTGTAAGCACAACCCCCACCTGTGGACGTCGGGCCCTCATACCACCCTCATGGAGTCTGTTTCTGATTGTTTGAGTAGACACATGCACATTTGTGGCTTGCTGGAGGTCATTTTGAAGGGCTCTGGCAGTGCTCCTCCTGTTCCTCCTTGCACAAAGGCGGAGGTAGCGGTCCTGCTGCTGGGTTGTTGCCCTCCTACGGCCTCCTCCACGTCTCCTGATGTACTGGCCTGACTCCTGGTAGCGCCTCCATGCTCTGGACACTACGCTGACAGACACAGCAAACCTTCTTGCCACAGCTCGCATTGATGTGCCATCCTGGATGAGCTGCACTACCTGAGCCACTTGTGTGGGTTGTAGGGAGGTCATACAGGCACGTGGAGGCCACACACACTACTGAGCCTCATCTTGACTTGTTTTAAGGACATTACATCAAAGTTGGATCAGCCTGTAGTGTGTTTTTCCACTTTAATTTTGAGTGTGACTCCAAATCCAGACCTCCATGGGTTAATAAATTTGATTTCCATTGATAATGTTTGTGTGATTTTGTTGTCAGCACATTCAACTTTGTAAAGAACAAAGTATTTACTAGGAATATTTCATTAATTCAGATCTAGGATGTGTTATTTTAGTGTTCCCTTTATTTTTTTGAGCAGTGTATATATAATATATATGTATATATATGTAATGTGGTGGTCATTCCAGCACCACTAAAAACGTGTATGGGTGAAAAAATAAAATAAAAAAATTGCGTTATAATATAAGCATCTGTGTGAGTCTCAGGCACAGCCCTGGAGACAGTCTGTGGAAGATGTGTTTTTCCAAAGTTCTGTGTTTTTATCCTCACCAGGCCCCTCAGGGTCTCCTAACATTCTCTATGTAATGCACACTGATACCGACACGAACTCTGAATCCTGTGTCGACACTAGTTTTCCAGAATGATTCCGAAATTAACTAGGAATATTCAGTACATGGTTGTTGCTATAAGGGTTGTCTTAGACATTACGGAGTACCCTTCTGTACCAACAGAAGAAGGTTTACCTATATAAAGAAAGAAAAGAAGGAAACTTTTTCCTTCCTCTCGTGATTCCCAAGGGAATTCAGGTTACCTAGCCATTCCCGGTAGTTGACAGGGGGAGTCACGCCCCGTTTTAAGAAGGGCCCTCTCGGTTAACAAAGAAGTGGCTCTGCCTGCATCTGGGACATCTGTCCTTAAGAAGCCGGCAGACCGCACGTTGCAGTATACATTAATATTTAATTATACAACCCATGAGACATTACTCAGGACTACATTGCATGTGTGTGGATGAGTGGTGCTGTTGAAAAGTGGTCTGATAATTTTATCATCAAGTATTGACACTAGCTATGGATGAGATTCTCCTGACGTTAGATCATATACAGTATGCTACGGCATTCATGCGTGGAGCCGTGACAGAGAATTCACCAGTGAAAAGGCGCATCCTGCTTCCAAAATAGATTATGGAGTCTCTCCCGTAATCAAGGGGAGACCTTGTTTGGTAGTGACCTGGATGATTTGGTGGGCAGCTACCGCAGGTAAGTCGTTTTTCTGCCGTGTGTCCCTCCACAGACAAAAAAGTTGCATTGCTCCAAGTTGCGGTCCTTTCGGCCCATGAGGTACGAACGAAAAAAAAAAAAAAAGTTTCCCTTTCTTTGCATATAAAGGTAGGGGAAGAAAAAGAGGTCCGCCTCTTCGGGATCACAGGAGCAGAAATCATCTCCTGCTTCTGCCAAATCTACTGCATGACGCTAGGACTCCCTTGTGAGAGTCCGCCCCAGTGGGGGCGTGCCTGACACTTTTCAGTCAGTTCTGGGTTCATTCTGGCCTGGATCCGTGAGTTTTACAAATAGTGTCCCACGGATGCGAACTGGAGTTCAAGGCGGTTCCCCACACCGATTTTAAATCGGCCTTACCAGTTCTCTCCCTGACAGGGAGGTAGTGAGCACAGCCATTCAAAAATTGAGTCAGGATCAGGTCATTGCCCTGATTCCCCTGTTCCAACAGGGAGGTTTTTTTTTTTATTAAAGCCTCTTTGTGGCTCCAAAGCCGGACGGCTCAGTCAAACCGATCCTAAATCAGTAATATTTAAAATTCTACCTGAAGTAAATTCATATTCAGGATGGAATTTCTCAGGGCAGTAATCTCCAGTCTGGAGGAAGGAGATGTCACACGCCATAGGCGGCATTCACCGCGCTTACCCCTGCATACCTGCTGGTCTGTGTTGCGGCCTCCGCCTTCGGTGGTCCACGGGCTCCGGCGCCTGGCTGGCGCGGCTACCGGCGGTTCCCCGGGGGAAGGGGCGCCGCCATGACACCCGGCATCACGTGGGCGGGGAGCAGGTGACGTCATCAGACTGTTCCGCCAATCCAGCGGAGGCGGGAGATTCAAAGGCAGACGCCGGGCAGCGCCTCGGCGCCTGAGTATCGTCTTTTCCCCTGAAATGGATGCCAGTGCTTCTGTCCTCGGCGGATCTCTCTGCAGCATACTCCAGTGTCTCCGGCATTTCCAGGTGTCAGTTGTTGCACAGCTTCCAGCGTTCCCAGCCGCTGCTGGGTTCCACTGCGCTCTAGTCACCAGTGCTTCTTGGAGTCAGCGTGGGCTGCAGGTTAAACGTCGCTCTCAAGTGATACAAGTCCTCAGTGTCTTTAACCCTCGCTCTCAAGTTATACAAGTCCTCAGTGTCTTTAACCCTCGCTCTGCAGTTCTACAAATCCTCAGTGTCTTTAGCCACCGCTCACAAGTTCTTCAAATCATCAGTGTCTTTAACCATCGCTCTCAAGTTCTTCAAATCATCAGTGTCTTTAACCACCGCTCTCAAGTTCTTCAAATCATCAGTGTCTTTAACCACCGCTCTCAAGTTCTTCATATCATCAGTGTCTTTAACCACTGCTCTCAAGTTCTTCAAATCATCAGTGTCTTTAACCACCACTCTCAAGTTCTTCAAATCATCAGTGTCTTTAACCACCGCTCTCAAGTTCTTCAAATCATCAGTGTCTTTAACCACCGCTCTCAAGTTCTTCAAATTATCAGAGTCTTAACCACCGCTCTCAAGTTCTTCAAATCATCAGTGTCTTTTAACCACCGCTCTCAAGTTCTTCAGTCACCAGTGTCTTTTGCCATCACTCACAAGTACTTCCTGGACATTTCTCCATACGCTCCTTCTCTGTTATATGACATTGTGTTGCTCTCTTCCTGCAATAAAGTCCTTTAATATTTTCACCAAGTTTTACTGTCAGAGTCCTGTATGAGGAAGACCTATATCAAGCCATCCCTGTTCCGACCCAACTGTGGTTCCTCTCCCCTACCATCGGGAGAACCCCCGAGTTCACAACACCCCCAACCTAGGTCAGTGACAGTATACTCAGGCCTCATGGACCCGGGGGATCGGAGCCCAGAGGCAAGTACCATCCCGGACTTGATTTCTCTAGTACAAAGTCAGGAAGCAGCACAGGGCCAGGTGATGCATTATCTCCAGGAATTATCTGGCCGGCTGGATCAAATTCAGACTTCTCTGGCTTTAGTAGTACCAGCCCCAGCTCCAGTACCCGCTCCAGTGGTTGTCTCTAGTAATATTCCATCCTCCTCTGGAACCAGGTCACATCTTCAGCTCCCTACTCCTTCTCGCTATAATGGGAATCCAAAGAATTGCCGTGGTTTTCTCAATCAGTGCGAGGTACATTTTGAACTGCTTTCACATAACTTCCCTACTGATCGGTCCAAGGTGGCATATATTATTTCTTTTCTCGAGGGTTCAGCGTTGGATTGGGTGTCTCCGTTATGGGAGCGATCTGATCCATTGGTTTCTAGTTACATCAATTTCATTACGTCATTCCGGAGGATCTTTGATGAGCCCGGCAGGGCGACCGCTGCCTCTGCAGACTTGCTTCGTGTCCGACAAGGCTTTCGTTCAGTGGGACAGTATGTGATTAATTTTCAGACCATAGCCTCAGAACTGCGCTGGAATAATGATGCCCTTCGGGCTGCCTTATGGAACGGGCTCTCCGATCGTCTAAAGGACGAGTTGGTCACTAGAGATTTGCCGGATTCTTTAGAACAGTTGATCTCGCTCTGTGTAAAGGTGGATCTTCGCATGCAGGAACGAGGTGGCGAACGTAGTCGGTCAGATCGATCAAGGGTCCGTCCGATCTCTTCCGTCTAAGCAAACGTTTATTCCAAGTCCTGATGAACCCATGCAGATTAATAGATCCCGGCTGTCCCCAGAAGAACATCAGCATCGTCGTGAGGGTAGACTCTGCCTCTACTGTGTAGCTGCGGATCACTTTCTCAAGTTTTGCAAGTCACGCCCGGGAAACGGGCAGTCCTAGCTTGTTCCGGAGGAGTCGAGCTAGGAGTTTCTTCTAAACCTTCTCCGCCAGTGGACTGTTTACTCTCCGTGTCTCTGTTCTCCGAGTCAATTGCCAAACCCGTTAAGGCTCTGCTGGACTCAGGGGCTGCAGGGAATTTTATTTCCCTTCCCTGTGCCCAGGATCTGGGTTGTCAGCTACGGTCGGTCGAACGATCTATTACGTTGACTGCTATCAATGGTACCCTAATTTCTAACGGTCTGATTTCAAGTTGTACAGTACCAATCAAACTGCAAGTGGGAGCTCTGCATCAAGAACACCTAGAGTTCCTAGTGATTCGGGAGATGCCCCACGATCTGGTTCTTGGCCTTCCTTGGCTTAAACTTCACAACCCTCACGTCGACTGGAGTTCGACACAAATAATATCTTGGAGTTCTTTTTGTCATTCATATTGTCTCACCCCAGTCTATCCGCTCCGTGTATCTTCCAGGTCAGATGAAGGGCTCATTCCGGAGGCCTATCGGGAGTTTTCTGACGTGTTCTCGGAGCAAGCGGTCGATCAGCTACCACTGCATAGACCCTGGGACTGCCCCATTGAGCTCATACCGGGGAAAATGCCACCTCGGGGTCGCACTTATCCCTTATCATTGCCCGAGACCCAAGCTATGTCGGACTACATCAAGTCTAATCTACAGAAAGGATTCATCCGCCCCTCTACTTCTCCGGCGAGGGCGGGTTTCTTTTTTGTGAAGAAGAAGGACGGAGGGCTGAGACCATGTATTGACTATCGTGGTCTAAATGATGTCACCATTAAGAATAAGTATCTTTTGCCACTCATTACGGAGCTTTTTGATAGAGTTCGTGGAGCCCGAGTTTTCATCATGCTTGATTTAAGGGGAGCTTATAATTTGATACGTATCCGACAGGGGGACGAATGGAAGACGGCCTTCAATACCAGGGACGGGCATTACGAGTATCTGGTAATGCCGTTTGGCCTCAGCAACGCCCCTGCCGTCTTCTAGGGATTCATTAACAAAGTCTTTCGGGATATGCTATACCTAAGTGTAGTGGTATATTTGGATGACATTCTGATATTTTCTAAAAATATCACAGAGCACAGAATACAGGTCAAAGAGGTAATTCTTCGATTGCGAGAGAATCATCTTTATGGCAAGATTTCCAAATGTACTTTTGAGGTTCCTTCTGTTCCATTTCTTGGTTACATAATTTCGGGCACGGAGCTTCGTATAGATCCAGAGAAACTCACTGCCATCCGGGACTGGGCTCAGCCTCTTTCCTTGAAAGCGGTACAACGATTTCTGGGCTTTGCAAATTACTACCAGAAATTCATAAAGGGATTCTCTACCATCGTGTCTTTAGCCACCGCTCACAAGTTCTTCAAATCATCAGTGTCTTTAACCATTGCTCTCAAGTTCTTCAAATCATCAGTGTCTTTAATCACCGCTCTCAAGCTCTTCAAATCATCAGTGTCTTTAACCACCACTCTCAAGTTCTTCAAATCATCAGTGTCTTTAACCACCACTCTCAAGTTCTTCAAATCATCAGTATCTTTAACCACCGCTCTCAAGTTCTTCAAATCATCAGTGTCTTTAACCACCGCTCTCAAGTTCTTCAAATTATCAGAGTCTTAACCACCGCTCTCAAGTTCTTCAAATCATCAGTGTCTTTTAACCACCGCTCTCAAGTTCTTCAGTCACCAGTGTCTTTTGCCATCACTCACAAGTACTTCCTGGACATTTCTCCATACGCTCCTTCTCTGTTATGTGACATTGTGTTGCTCTCTTCCTGCAATAAAGTCCTTTAATATTTTCACCAAGTTTTACTGTCAGAGTCCTGTATGAGGAAGACCTATATCAAGCCATCCCCGTTCCGACCCAACTGTGGTTCCTCTCCCCTACCATCGGGAGAACCCCCGAGTTCACAACACCCCCAACCTAGGTCAGTGACAGGAGATTTCATGGTTTCAGTAGACAAAATGGATGCCTACTTACATGTTCCCATTTATCCTCCACGTCAGGATTGCCTGAGATTTACAATTCAGGATTGTCATTACCAATTTCAGACGTTGCCGTTTTGGTCTATCCACGGCTCCAAGGATTCTCACCAAGGTAATGGCGAAAATGATGGTTCTCCTACGCAAGCAAGGAGTCACTAGTTTCCCGTACTTGGAAGATCTCCTAATAAAAGAGTGTTTCAAGGCCAGGTTGGTGCAGAACATTGCACTATCCCTGACAGTTCTTCAACAACAGGGATGGGTCATGAACTTCCCAAAGTCATACTTGATACCGACGAAAAGATTGCCATTTCTGGAAATGATACTGGACACAGAACTACAGAGTTTTTCTTCCAGTGGAAAGGGCTCTGGAGATCCAGAGACTAGTCAAATAAATTCGGAAACCAGCAAGTGTGTCTATCCATCAATGCATATGATTGCTGGGGGATGATGGTTGCGGCCTACGAGGTCATACAGTTTGGCAGGTTACATGCCAGAGTATTCCAGTGGGACCTATTAGAGTCCGGATCCCACCTACACATGCTCCGGAGGATAATCCTGTCTTCCAAGACCAGAATCTCACTCCTGTGGTGGCTACACAACTCTCCCCTCCTAGTGAGGCGCAGGTTCGGGATCCAGGACTGGACCCTAGCGACCACGGATGCAAACCTCCGAGGCTGGAGAGCAGACACACAGGGGGGGAAATTTCCAAGGAATGGTCAAGTCAGGAAACTTGTCTCCACATAAACATTCTGGCGTTAAGAGCCATTTACAACGGCCTTCTACAAGCGGAACATCTTCTTCAAGATCTACCCGTACTGATCCTGTAGGACGATGGAACAGCAGTAGCGTGTAGAAACCATCATGACGGAACGAATCGCAGAAGCCACACAGATTCTCCGCTGGGAGGAAAAGCATACAGGCACTCTGTCAGCGATCTTCATTCCAGGAGTAGACATCTGGGAAGCAGATTTCCTCAGCAAACACGATCTCCATCCAGGAGAGTGGGGCCTCCACCAAGAACTCTTCACAGAGGTGACAAGTCGTTGGGGAGTTCCTCAAGTAGACATGATGGCATCTCGTCTCAACAAGAAGTTTCGAGGATATTGGGGGGTCATTCCGAGTTGTTCACTCGTTATTTTTTTGTCGCAACGGAGCGATTAGTCGCTAATGCGCATGCGCAATGTCCGCAGTGCGACTGCGCCAAGTAAATTTGCTATGCAGTTAGGAATTTTACTCACGGCATTACGAGGTTTTTTCTTCGTTCTGGTGATCGTAATGTGATTGACAGGAAGTGGGTGTTTCTGGGCGGAAACTGTCCGTTTTATGGGAGTGTGTGAAAAAACGCTACAGTTTCTGGGGAAAAACGCGGGAGTGGCTGGAGAAACGGAGGAGTGTCTGGGCGAACGCTGGGTGTGTTTGTGACGTCAAACCAGGAACGACAAGCACTGAACTGATCGCAGATGCTGAGTAAGTCTGGAGCTACTCAGAAACTGCTAAGAAGTGTCTATTCGCAATTCTGCTAATCTTTCGTTCGCAATTTTGATAAGCTAAGATTCACTCCCAGTAGGCGGCGGCTTAGCGTGTGCAAAGCTGCTAAAAGCAGCTTGCGAGCGAACAACTCGGAATGACCCCCATTGTTCCAGGTCGAGGGACCCTCAAGCAATAGCAGTAGATGCACTGGTGACACCGTGGGTGTTTCAGTCGGTATATGTATTCCCTCCATTCCCTCTCATTCCAAAAGCTCTAAAGATCATAAGAAGAACAAAGATTCGAGTGACCCTCGTTGTCCCACACTGGCCAAGGAGGGCTTGATATCCAGATCTTCAGGAAGCACTCATGGGTGTTCCCTGGCCTATTCCCCTGCGTGAGGACCTGTTACAGCAGAGGCCGTACGTATATATCAATCCTTACCACGGATACGTTTGACGGCATGGTGGTTGAACGCCTAATCCTAGCCGTAAGGGTATTTCCAGTGAAGTCATTCCCACACTTTTTCTGGCCAGAAAAAGGGTAACGTCTAAACATTACCACCGTATTTGGAGAAAATATGTTTCTTGATGTGAATCCATGAAGGATCCTACGGAAGAGTTTCAGCTAGGACGTTTTCTCCATTTTCTACAAGCAGGTGTGGATGCAGGTCTAAAATTGGGCTCAATTAAGGTACAGTTTCACTCTTAGCAGTTTTCTTTCAGAAACAATTGGCCTCCCTTCCAGAAGTTCAGACTTTCATGGAAGGCGTGTTGCCCATCCAACCACCATTGTGCCTCCAGTGGCACCATGGGATCTTAATGTGGTGTTGCTGTTCATTCAAGCACATTATTTGAACCTTTACAGAAGCTGGAGTTGTAGTTCCTCACTTGGAAAGTGGTCATCCTGTTGGCCTTGACATCTGCAAGGCGGAGGTCTGAGTTAGCGGCCTTGTCTCACAAGAGCCCTTGTTTGATCTTTCATGAAGATAGTGCAGAATTGAGAACAAGTCAACATTTTCTGCCGAAGGTGGTTTCCTCTTTCCACATGAACCAACCTATTGTGGTGCTTGTGGCTACTGACGCCTTCGTTGAGTCAAAGTTTCTGGATGTGGTCAGAACTTTGAAGTTTTATGTCACCTGAACGGCTCCGATTGGGAAAACAGAGACTCTGTTTGTTCTGTATGCTCCCAACAAGTTGGGTGTCCTGCTTGCAAGCAGACCATTGCGCGCTGGATCTGTGGTACGATTCAGCATGCTCATTACAAGGCAGGATTGCCGATACCGAAATCGGTGAAGGCCCATTCTACTAGAAAGGTGGGCTCGTCCTGGGTGGCTGCCCGGGGGGTCTCGGCATTGCAACTTTGCCGAGCAGCTACTTGGCAAACACTTTTGCTAAGTTTTACAAGTTTGATACCTTGGCCGATGATGACCTCAAGTTTGGCCATTCGGTGCTGCAGAGTCGTCCGCACTCTCCCGCCCGTTCTAGAGCTTTGGTATAACCCCATGGTTCTAAATGTGACCCCAGCATCCTCTAGGACA
Source organism: Pseudophryne corroboree (assembly GCF_028390025.1). Classification (NCBI taxonomy): domain Eukaryota; kingdom Metazoa; phylum Chordata; class Amphibia; order Anura; family Myobatrachidae; genus Pseudophryne; species Pseudophryne corroboree. Next base: position 119,353,478 of record NC_086455.1, on the reverse strand, counting down.
TATGAGAAAATAGGATTTTAATACCTACCGGTAAATCCTTTTCTCTTAGTCCTTAGAGGATGCTGGGCGCCCGTCCCGGTGCGTACTGTATCTGCAGCATTAATTGTGGTTACACACATGTTGTGTTACAGTTCTTGTCAGCATGTTGCTGCAATTGTTCATGCCGTTGACTTGTGTTCTATTGAATGCCACGTTCTGCGGCATGCCTAAGGTGTGAGCTGGTAAGATGCTCACCTTGGTTTAACAATAAATCCTTTCCTCGAAATGTCCGTCTCCCTGGGCACAGTTCCTATAACTGGAGTTTGGAGGAGGGGCATAGAGGGAGGAGCCAGTTCACACCCTTTGAAAGTCTTAAAGTGCCTATGTCTCCTGCGGATCCCGTCTATACCCCATGGTTCTAAATGTGACTCTACGGACTAAGAGAAAAGGATTTACCGGTAGGTATTAAAATCCTATTTATTTTTTTTCAATAAATGTTTATTGATTTATAACAGAATAACAGAATAAAGAAGACAGCATACATAGTTTAACTGGTAGTATCGGAAAATACAATCCAATGGGTACAAGCAGTGACAGTTAAACATAGTCGTTATGGCCATTTATATATAAACTCAGTGTCCAGGTAAATACCTCACAACCGAAGTCAAACCAGGCCTCTCTAAATAATAAACTGTCTAAACAAGACATTTCTTAACACAAAAACATACAAAGAAAAAAGGACAGAAAAGAGAACAGGGTAGAAGAAAGAGAATCAGAGAAAGGGAAGGGAGGGTAAAGACAGTGTAGACTTTCCTAGGTCCAGTTGGATCAAAGAGCATAAATATCAACACCTACAGTAGCTCCAAATAACAATAAGGCAGTTAGAAATCGGAAATAGAGGTCATTGTGAAGGGCTCAAGTTAGAGCACTAATGTCGGGTATGCTTGTGAGGACTTAAATTCCAACCAAGGGGACCAAATAGTCGTGAATCTCCGATGAGTCTCCGGTATCACCCGCAATTCTTCCATAGACATATACCAGTCCACTCTGGCGACCCATTCCCTCATAGTAGGAGGTTCAATAGATCGCCAGCGAACCGGAATAACTGCTTTGGCTGCGCTATTAAAAAACTTTAGTAAAGTGTTTTTTAGGTCGACTGGGGCCATATAACACAGTTGAGAAGCCAGAAGGCAGGCTCAGAGGGAACCTTCGAACCCACTATCAATTTTGTGATTGCAATGACTTTGTCCCAAAAGGGACGAAGTATGGAGCAGTCCCGCCAGACATGCATCCTGTTTCATTGTTACATCTCCAGCACGTGTCTGGTACATCTGGGAACATTTTAGCCAGTGTTAGGGGGCACCTGTACCACCGAGATAAAACTTTGAAATGTGTTTCGAGGACTGAATAACTTGAGGAACTTACAAAGGTGGTTTGGAAACTTTTCTCCCAGTCTTCCTCTGAAAAATCTATCTGTATGTCATGGCCTTGGAAGAAATATACGGGAGAACCCTAAGTCTATTCCAGCGTGAAAGTGTAGGGCCAATGGTAGGATGTTCTATATGTGGTATCTTTGAGCGCCAAGGGTAGTAAGCAATGGGGGCAGGTAACACTGCTCCCTCGATAAGGACCCATTGTTTTGTGTTGTGTGGGCGTGACCATTCCAAAATTCTATGGAGCACAATAGCATCATAATACAGTGTGAAATGCGGTAGCTGAAGACCGCCCTTATGTTTAGGGCAAAAAAGTATGGCATGTTGAAAAGGAGGCCTTTTGTCCCCCCAAACAAAATCCCTACCTAAATTGTGTAGATCTCTGAACCAAGTTTTGGGAATGGAAACTGGGAGCGCCTGGAGGAGATAGAGGACTCTCGGCAAAACGTTCATTTTAATAACACTGAGCCTCCCCAACCAGGATAATCTCCTGTTACCCCAGTCCCGGAACTCGGAGCGAAGTGAGGCGAGTCATTTTTAAAAAATTTCGTCAAAAAGGCGTGATAAATCTTTGTGTAAAGTGACCCCCAGGTATTTAAAGCTAGAGGGGTGCCAATGGAATGGGAAAGATTGTTTAAGGCCGTCAAGAACTTGAGAGGGCACTGATACAGTCACTGCCACTGACTTAGAGAGGTTAATCTTAAAATTTGACAGGGAGCCATATCTATCTAGTTCGGACATCAGGTTAGGAACATATACCATCGGGTTCGATATAATAGCTAGCAGGTCATCTGCAAACAGCGTGAGTTTGTATTCTCTGCCCCCCACCGTGAGTCCTGAAATGTATGGATTTAGCCTAATGGATCCTGCCAAGGCTTCCATACAGAGGACAAAGATTAGGGGCAAAAGAGGACACCCTTGTCTAGTTCCGTTCCTAATCAGAACTGGGCGGGAATATGCCCCTAAATCTTGCTTTCAATGTATAGCTGCCAAAAATAAAATATAGTTTATTGCAGGGTATCTTACGTTTTGGTGAATATGAATGAAAGAGTATCATCAACTTATCTATTGCATGGGGGCAGATGTTCAGAAAATATTAAATACTTACCCGAAGTGTCTCAGCTCATCTTTGTACAGCGCTATGCAGCTTTCATGACTATAATGCGCAAAACATGCTACGAGTTATATTGCTGTCAGGCTAATATGCAAACCTCTCCCCAACACACATACACACACTAATCAGTAATTGTAAAGTAGAGGCACTCTTCAAAAACACTTTAGTGGCTCTCTGTTGTAAATTATGCTGCAATATGACAAGCTTAGGCCAACTGCGGATGTACACATGTTGTCTACTCTACATTATAACATGGGGGCAGGGGCTAGGCTGCACACCCTAATTTCAAACAGAATAAGAAGTGCTACCATGTTGAAACTTGTAGTTCCATACAGAAAGAAGTAAAATTGCAGGTGCACACCCTAGGCACTAAGCACTGCTAATAACATTAATAATAGAAAACTATATATATACGGGCCCACCCACCATGTCCAGGTGACCTCATCAGGTGGGTCTCTATCACTAAGCTATAAGTCCTGGGCACAGGATCCCCCAAGTCAGCACAGGCCAAACACCCCAAGGCACCACACTAGTGAGAGGTTAAAGTGTAAGTGTTAATAAGAAGCATAAGCTATGTGGAGAGTGTTCCATGGGTGAGAGGTAATGTTAATAGGTATTGAAAAGGTAGTAAAATAATAAGGTGCTAAATAGGTGCTGAATTAAATATTACAATGTGATGCTAAAGTGGGCATCTCAGTCATTGCACATTCAGAAGCATTGCTGTACACCAGGGAAGAGCTTGTAACGCCATTTGCATAAAGTCGCAGACGTGTGACCGTCAAAAGACGCAACTGAATTCTGTAAAAGTGTTAACGAGCCTACCCTTAATCTGGATGTGATTCAAGTCACTAAAGAACACACAGGTGGGCATAACTCCCAACTGTTCCGTTATTTTGGGACTGTCCTGCTGTCCCACCCGCGGACTGCGGTCTCGTGGGGTGGGGTGGGGGGGCAGTTGGAAGGCTCCTGTCTCCCTGCTTAGCAGAGCAGTGGTGAATAGACACTGTGCGCATGCGCACAGCATCTATTCACTGGAGACAGAGGGAGAGGGGGCATGCCAGTAGCTCACAGAGGGCTGGCCATGGTCTCATGGTCCCACAGTGATGAAAACAGGGGGCGTGGTTCACGATAGCGGCACTCCTGCGAAGCCTCGACCCCTTTTTGTAGACCACGCCCCTTTTAAAAATTTGCTGTGGCTCCGCCGCGCAGATGTCCCTCTACCACTGTCTCAAATGTTGGGAGGTATGCAGGTGGGATATAAATCACCATTTCTGACAGCCTTACACGTGCATCTATTTCTGTTCAGGGAACACCAGATTCCTCTTACTCGGTAATAAATGCAGAATTCAGAACAATTATCAGCACTGTTTTCTCTAGTAACCGATGAAGCACATCTGTATTTATTCATGTCTCATCAGCATGCAGATCATTCATTTGAAAGTAATGAGCAGGAGAGATAAAGTCAGAGCAAATAAGCTAAGTACAGGGGAATGAGCAGGTTTCCCTGATTTGAAGTCTAAGGAGCACTTTGATCTTCCTGCTAATCCAGGCAATTAGAAGCCACTTGCAGATAAAATACAAAAGGTTTATTTAATAAGGTGTAAATAGCCCTATTGTGCTGTAACCCTTTACAGCCAGATAATGAGGGAAATTTCATATATCTGTCAAAACTATATTCAGGGTGTAAAGGTGGCAATTTTATTCAAGGAAAGTCTCACAGTATTTTGTCTTTAATTAAATTGCCCTTTAAAATTCTGCTGCAAAAATTACGGTACATTACATTTCTCCCAACAACTTTGTTCAATCTGTTGCTAAACTGAAGAAAGCTGCAATTATATAGTACAATACATGCTAGAAAATGATAGCTAAAATCTGATTGGTTGCTTTGGGCAAAACCCCCACTTTTACATTTTTAAAGTTTTAGTAAATGCATCCCCGTGGTGTGCTTATTTATTCATCATTCAGTGTACAGTATATTGGATGCATGACAAATGTCAAGGCTGCATTAGGCAGCAACACACCTAATGGCTGCTACCCAGATACAGTACAGGATGTTCTCATGTAATCCCAGGCACCTCAATCAGATCAAAATCTACTAATCTTATTATCTATTATTGAATGCTTTGATTAAAATTCATATACTGGATTTAGGGCCTTATTTAGGTTTGTTAGAAAACCAAAAAAGTTAGGATTTGGGCAAAACCTTGTTGCACTGCAGGTGGGGTAGATGTAACATGTGCAGCCAGGAAACATGAGACTAGGGGGGTCATTCCGAGTTGTTTGCTCATTATTTTTTTTGTCGCAATAGAGCAATTAGTCGCTAATGCGCATGCGCAATGTCTGCAGTGCGACTGCGCCAAGTAAATTTGCTATGCAGTTAGGTATTTTACTCACGGCATTACAAGGTTTTTTCTTCGTTCTGGTGATCGTAATGTGATTGACAGGAAGTGGGTGTTTCTGGGCGGAAACTGGACGTTTTATGGGTGTGTGTGAAAAAAACGCTACCGTTTCTGGGAAAAACGCGGGAGTGTCTGAAGAAACGGGGGAGTGTCTGGGCGAACGCTGGGTGTGTTTGTGACGTCAAACCAGGAACGAAACTGACTGAACTGATCGCAGATGCCGAGTAAGTCTGGAGCTACTCAGAAACTGCTAAGAAGTGTCTATTCGCAATTCTGCTAATCTTTCGTTCGCAATTTTGATAAGCTAAAATTCACTCCCAGTAGGCGGCGGCTTAACGTGTGCAAAGCTGCTAAAAGCAGCTTGCGAGCGAACAACTCGGAATAAGGGCCTAGGTTCCGTTAAGCTCGATTAGCAGACAAATATGTCAGTCAGTCCATCCATTCTGATAGAAAATTCTTAGCTGCTACAACAGACAATTATTCTTTTGGATAAATACAGCAATGTGTTTCATCAATTTATGTGGACTTTTCAAGCTGATTTGCTGGATTCAAATGAGACAATTAAGAGACGCCTGATTATTGAGATTATATTTAATTCATGTGGACTCTAAACAGTGATTACCACAGCTGATTTAAAGCCAAGTTTGGACAATAAGGAAGTGATATATGATTTATCTCAGGGGTGGGCAATTATTTCAGCTGAGGGGCCACTTGACACTTTCCTGTAAGTATTCGAGGGCCGCACACAAAATAGCAGCTCCCCCACGTGCCAAAAATACAGGGACGTGGCTTCATGGGGAAGGGGTTGTCAAAGTCGAAAAATAGTACAGAACACACAGCACATGTAAAGTACACACACATGCCCACTGCGCGTGCACTTGTTCCGCCGTGCGTGCACATATCCGCAATTTGCGTATGGTCGCTCCCGCGGTCCTGCGCGTGGTATGGGTATTTACGGTGGAGTTTTTGAATGCATGGAGGGCTATCAAAACATTACATATTTAATCCAAATAGTGCACATTGTACACATAGTCCCCCTGCACCACATCAGCAAGTATCAACAGTTTAAATGATTCCAGAACAAGGGGATTCACCTTTGCATGAAAGGAGGGGACAGACTAAGGTTATAAGGTGGTGTCTGGTATCCAGCTGTAGGGTATTTTAAGGGTAACATTCCGGTGTTGGTTTGAGGAAGATCGCATGTTCCTGCGTATAGTTATGTGCAGAAGCAGAATATAGATATAAACTGTATTTACTGTCTATTATGTATGCGGCGGGAATCCAGAGGAGACCACCCACAAGAGCAGTTGAGAAAGACATCGCCCACCTTTTCAAATCAACCTATGACCTCTCCTGTACTGTAAAGATGCATCCCTGTGTCCAATGTATTGCTTTTGGAAGTATTGTATAAAAACTAAAAAGCCTGTTGCTGCCTGGCCGGTCACAAGACTCTCAATGTTATCTACCTGATAGCGGAGGACCGGACCGGGAAGCGCATGCGAATATTCTCACGTATGTACATTGACTGTAGCCATTTACTCTGTTGTAGTGCATAATTTGTATTGTTAAACCCCCTTTCAGAAATATTACTCTGTGGTGTCGGAACCCAGTGATTAACTACAAATCGGTGTTGTGTCCTCTTTTCCCTGCTAGGGTTTAAAGTGTATTACATTGACTAACTGTATAAGGTTTTAAAGTGTATTAATTGGGTGTGTACGCGCTGCGTGTACTTTGTACCCCCAGCGCGGCGTTTGTACGCAGAGTCCGTACATGGTACGGGACTCATTACGCAAATAGCGTAAAAGGTACGTAGAGTGCATATTAAGTTTAGCGGCCGCAGCGGCTCCATGGTAAAAGTGTGTTTAAAGGTATAGCTTTATGGTTTAAGATAATATCGACATTATCAGGGTGTGGCCAAAAAATAATACAGATTCATATTAGGCTGCACAATAGTCTCCATTATTCAAATTAGGCCACACAGTAGCGCCACTTACACACATTACTCCAGGTAGAGCCCCCGTCACACATTACGCCAGGTAGAGCTCTCTTTTACACATTACAGCAGGTAGAGCCCCCTTTTACACATTACGGAAGGTAGAGCCCCCTTTTACACATTACGGCAGGTAGAGCTCCCTTTTACACATTAACATTTTATTTGGAATAATCATTGCACAGCAAGCAAATTATCCAGTGTCTTATGGCCCCTGGGGAAAGGTGTGACACAGTGACAGAACACGGGGGTGGGACACAGTGATGGAAGACGGGAGGTGACACGGTGATGGAACACCGGGGTGACACGTTGACAGAACACGGGGGTGACACGGTGACAGAACATGGGGGGGCTGATCAGTGGCAGAACACGGGGGTGACACAGTGACAGAACACGGGGGGTGACACGGTAACAACACGGCGAGGTGACTTAGTGACAGAACACAGGGTTGACACAGTGACAGAACGTGGGGGGGGTGTCACGGTGACAGGACACGGTGACAGGACACGGTAACAACACGGGGGGGTGACTTATTGACAGAACACGGGGGGTGACACGGTAAAAGAATCCAGGGGGGGTGGTACAGCGAGCGTTAAAGATCTCCCCCTAACCTAAAAACAGTCTGACACCACTGTCCGCACACACAAAGATATACTAACACACACACACTCATATATACACACTCACACATAAATACACTTTCTTTCCCTCACTTTTTCCATTAACTTACTGATCTGTGTCTGGCTGCCAGTGTCAGGAAGGATGGATCTGTAGCAGTGGCTTATGTCCCGTGTAGTTTCGCCCCTGAAGTCCTGCATAGCCCCGCCCCCTCATCTCTGCATAGCTCCGCCCCCTTTTCATCTGATCGCTGCCTTTGTCACTGGGGAGAAAAAAAATTTGTGTTCCCTAATGCACACTGAGTGAGAAATAATACTACATACTAATCAGATAATACGGAGATCTTAGTTGCGTATGTCTGCAGATATAGGGTTAAGCCCCCAGGCCATTCGGCAAGGCGTCTCCATCACTGGGGGTCCCTAATACTAGGTATGGGTCCGGGGTGCAGGACCCCATCACGTCGGCACAGGTCGGCCACCGCAGGTCAGCACACAGGTGAAAGTTAATAAGGATTAATAAGAAGCACATAAGTGCTATATAAGTGAAGTGCGATTAAAAGAATACAAAAATATATACAAAGTGATAGGGAAAATCATAAGTGTTAATAAAGTGTTAGGGTGTGCCGACCTGAAGCCGCCCAGCCAAAGGGGCCACCGCAGCCCACACCCACCCCATAAATAATTACATATACGTCTGGGTCTGAATGCTACAGAATCTGAGAGCCAGCTTACCTGGAGACACCCCTAACTACTCCAATGGCACTCTGGAGTCAGTAATCCCTCCTAATGCTGACCTGAGTGACATCACAATCTGATTGAGCAGCTTGCCATTTTGTGCATTGTATTTAGATAGGCATGGATGGGTCAGCATTAGGAGGGATTGCTGACTCCAGAGTGCCATTGGAGAAGTTAGGGGTGTCTCCAGGTAAGCTGGTAGGTGTATTGCGCATGCGCCAGAGCTGCAGTGCACATGTGCTGCGGCTCCTATTACAGTGCCCTGGATGCCGCAGTCTGATTGACAGGCTGTGGGAATTTGGGGGTGGGGAAGTGGGTACGTTTCAGAAATGTCTGCATCTTTCAAGGCAAATTTACTGGCCTTTGCACCATAGTTGTGGCGGCCATTCTCAGTAACCTTAGGGCCAATGCCTGCACGATGCTAACATCTTCAGACTCAGATTGGAATCACAGAAGCCAGCAGGGGAATCCTTTTACTTAAGCGACTTCCTGCGGCTATTGCAGAATTTTTCAGAGTCAGTGCATACAAAGTCCCAGCAGCTGTGCTACAGCGTCCACCTCTAACCCCACAGCGCCTGTAGTCACCCTGTGGCAAGAAAGCAGTAACTGATGCTGCGCTGGAGCTGGGAACTAGCACTATACCTGTAATTACCAAATTCCGGGAAATAGCACAGTACCTGTATCCACCCACTGCCTGGAATCAAGAAATAGCCCGAGACTATGGGGGAGATGTACTAAGCAGTGAAAACAGTGGAGAAGTGAGGCAATGGAGAAGTTGCCCATGGCAACCAATCAGCTGCTCTGTATAATTTTATAGTATGCAAATTATAAATAGTACTTCACAGTGGCAAACGCAGGATTTGCATGGGGGGGTTTCCAGAACTGGGCGGAGCCAATCACGGAGGTGGGGACTGTGTGACCCAGTATATGCTGGGTCCGTAAAACTAGTGTGTCTGTATATATATATATATATATATATATATATATACATATATCTACACACACACACACACACACACACACACACACACACACACACACACACACACACATATATACATATACACATACATATACACATATACATAGCATATTAAACATGCATACATACATATATATATATATATATATGTACACACACATACAGTACACACATATATATATATATATACATACACATGTATATATATATATATATATATATATATATTAGAGATGAGCGGGTTCGGTTTCTCTGAATCCGAACCCGCACGAACTTCATGTTTTTTTTCACGGGTCCGAGCGACTCGGATCTTCCCGCCTTGCTCGGTTAACCCGAGCGCGCCCGAACGTCATCATGACGCTGTCGGATTCTCGCGAGACTCGGATTCTATATAAGGAGCCGCGCGTCGCCGCCATTTTCACACGTGCATTGAGATTGATAGGGAGAGGACGTGGCTGGCGTCCTCTCCATTTAGATTAGGAGAGAGAGAGAGAGATTGACCTGAGGCTGATACTGTAGAAGAGAGTGCAGAGTTTAGTGACTGACCACAGTGACCACCAGCAGTGCAGTTGTTTTATTTAATATATCCGTTCTCTGCCTGAAAAAAACGGTACACACAGTGACTCAGTCACATACCATATCTGTGTGCACTGCTCAGCCCAGTGTGCTGCATGCCTGCATCATCTATGTATATATAATATATCTGACTGTGCTCAGCTCACACAGCTTATAATTGTGGGGGAGACTGGGGAGCACTGCAGTGCCAGTTATAGGTTATAGCAGGAGCCAGGAGTACAAGACAGTCACATACCATATCTGTGTGCACTGCTCAGCCCAGTGTGCTGCATCATCTATGTATATATTATATATCTGACTGTGCTCAGCTCACACAGCTTATAATTGTGGGGGAGACTGGGGAGCACTGCAGTGCCAGTTATAGGTTATAGCAGGAGCCAGGAGTACATATTATATTAAAATTAAACAGTGCACACTTTTGCTGCAGGAGTGCCACTGCCAGTGTGACTGACCAGTGACCTGACCACACTGACCACCAGTATAGTTAGTAGTATACTATATTGTGATTGCCTGAAAAAGTTAAACACTCGTCGTGTGACTTCACTTGTGTGGTGTTTTTTTTTTTATTCTATAAAAAACTCATTCTGCTGACAGACAGTGTCCAGCAGGTCCGTCATTATATAATATATATACCTGTCCGGCTGCAGTAGTGATATATATATATTTTTTATATCATTATTTATCATCCAGTCGCAGCAGACACAGTACGGTAGTTCACGGCTGTAGCTACCTCTGTGTCGGCACTCGGCAGTCCATCCATAATTGTATACCACCTACCCGTGGTTTTTTTTTCTTTCTTCTTTATACATACATACTACTACATCTCTTTATCAACCAGTCTATATTAGCAGCAGACACAGTACAGTACGGTAGTTCACGGCTGTGGCTACCTCTGTGTCGGCACTCGGCAGTCCGTCCATAATTGTATACCACCTAACCGTGGTTTTTTTTTCTTTCTTCTTTATACATACATACTACGACATCTCTTTATCAACCAGTCTATATTAGCAGCAGACACAGTACAGTACGGTAGTTCACGGCTGTGGCTACCTCTGTGTCGGCACTCGGCAGTCCGTCCATAATTGTATACCACCTAACCGTGGTTTTTTTTTCTTTCTTCTTCATACATACATACTACGACATCTCTTTATCAACGAGTCTATATTAGCAGCAGACACAGTACAGTACGGTAGTTCACGGCTGTGGCTACCTCTGTGTCGGCACTCGGCAGTCCGTCCATAATTGTATACCACCTAACCGTGGTTTTTTTTTCTTTCTTCTTTATACATACATACGACATCTCTTTATCAACCAGTCTATATTAGCAGCAGACACAGTACAGTACGGTAGTTCACGGCTGTGGCTACCTCTGTGTCGGCACTCGGCAGTCCGTCCATAATTGTATACCACCTACCCGTGGTTTTTTTTTCTTTCTTCTTTATACATACATACTACTACATCTCTTTATCAACCAGTCTATATTAGCAGCAGACACAGTACAGTACGGTAGTTCACGGATGTGGCTACCTCTGTGTCGGCACTCGGCAGTCCGTCCATAATTGTATACCACCTAACCGTGGTTTTTTTTTCTTTCTTCTTTATACATACATACTACGACATCTCTTTATCAACCAGTCTATGGCCCTCATTCCGAGTTGATCGGTCGCAAGGCGATTTTAGCAGAGTTACACACGCTAAGCCGCCGCCTACTGGGAGTGAATCTTAGCTTCTTAAAATTGCGACCGATGTATTCGCAATATTGCGATTACTAACTACTTAGCAGTTTCAGAGTAGCTCCAGACTTACTCTGCCTGTGCGATCAGTTCAGTGCTTGTCGTTCCTGGTTGACGTCACAAACACACCCAGCGTTCGCCCAGGCACTCCCACCGTTTCCCCGGCCACTCCTGCGTTTTTTCCGGAAACGGTAGCGTTTTCAGCCACACGCCCCTGAAACGCCGTGTTTCCGCCCAGTAACACCCATTTCCTGCCAATCACATTACGATCGCCGGAGCGAAGAAAAAGCCGTGAGTAAAAATACTTTCATCATAGTAAAGTTACTTGGCGCAGTCGCAGTGCGAACATTGCGCATGCGTACTAAGCGGATTTTCACTGCGATGCGATGAAAAATACCGAGCGAACAACTCGGAATGAGGGCCTATATTAGCAGCAGACACAGTACAGTACGGTAGTTCACGGCTGTGGCTACCTCTGTGTCGGCACTCGGCAGTCCGTCCATAATTGTATACCACCTACCCGTGGTTTTTTTTTCTTTCTTCTTCATACATACATACTACGACATCTCTTTATCAACCAGTCTATATTAGCAGCAGACACAGTACAGTACGGTAGTTCACGGCTGTGGCTACCTCTGTGTCGGCACTCGGCAGTCCGTCCATAATTGTATACCACCTAACCGTGGTTTTTTTTTCTTTCTTCTTCATACATACATACTACGACATCTCTTTATCAACCAGTCTATATTAGCAGCAGACACAGTACAGTACGGTAGTTCACGGCTGTGGCTACCTCTGTGTCGGCACTCGGCAGTCCATCCATAATTGTATACTAGTATCCATCCATCTCCATTGTTTACCTGAGGTGCCTTTTAGTTGTGCCTATTAAAATATGGAGAACAAAAATGTTGAGGTTCCAAAATTAGGGAAAGATCAAGATCCACTTCCACCTCGTGCTGAAGCTGCTGCCGCTAGTCATGGCCGAGACGATGAAATGCCAGCAACGTCGTCTGCCAAGGCCGATGCCCAATGTCATAGTACAGAGCATGTCAAATCCAAAACACCAAATATCAGTAAAAAAAGGACTCCAAAACCTAAAATAAAATTGTCGGAGGAGAAGCGTAAACTTGCCAATATGCCATTTACCACACGGAGTGGCAAGGAACGGCTGAGGCCCTGGCCTATGTTCATGGCTAGTGGTTCAGCTTCACATGAGGATGGAAGCACTCAGCCTCTCGCTAGAAAAATGAAAAGACTCAAGCTGGCAAAAGCACAGCAAAGAACAGTGCATTCTTCGAAATCCCAAATCCACAAGGAGAGTCCAATTGTGTCGGTTGCGATGCCTGACCTTCCCAACACTGGACGTGAAGAGCATGCGCCTTCCACCATTTGCACGCCCCCTGCAAGTGCTGGAAGGAGCACCCGCAGTCCAGTTCCTGATAGTCAGATTGAAGATGTCAGTGTTGAAGTACACCAGGATGAGGAGGATATGGGTGTTGCTGGCGCTGGGGAGGAAATTGACCAGGAGGATTCTGATGGTGAGGTGGTTTGTTTAAGTCAGGCACCCGGGGAGACACCTGTTGTCGGTGGGAGGAATATGGCTGTTGACATGCCAGGTGAAAATACCAAAAAAATCAGCTATTCGGTTTGGAGGTATTTCAACAGAAATGCGGACAACAGGTGTCAAGCCGTGTGTTCCCTTTGTCAAGCTGTAATAAGTAGGGGTAAGGACGTTAATCACCTCGGAACATCCTCCCTTATACGTCACCTGCAGCGCATTCATAATAAGACAGTGACAAGTTCAAAAACTTTGGGTGACCGCGGAAGCAGTCCACTGACCAGTAAATCCCTTCCTCTTGTAACCAAGCTCACGCAAACCACCCCACCAACTCCCTCAGTGTCAATTTCCTCCTTCCCCAGGAATGCCAATAGTCCTGCAGGCCATGTCACTGGCAATTCTGACGATTCCTCTCCTGCCTGGGATTCCTCCGATGCATCCTTGCGTGTAACGCCTACTGCTGCTGGCGCTGCTGTTGTTGCTGCTGGGAGTCGATGGTCATCCCAGAGGGGAAGTCGTAAGACCACTTTTACTACTTCCACCTAGCAATTGACTGTCCAACAGTCCTTTGCGAGGAAGGTGAAATATCACAGCAGTCATCCTACTGCAAAGCGGATAACTGAGGCCTTGGCATCCTGGGTGGTGAGAACCGTGGTTCCGGTATCCATCATTACTGCAGAGCCAACTAGAGACTTGTTGGAGGTACTGTGTCCCCGGTACCAAATACCATCTAGGTTCCATTTCTCTAGGCAGGCGATACCGAAAATTTACACAGACCTCAGAAAAAGAGTCACCAGTGTCCTAAAAAATGCAGCTGTACCCAATGTCCACTTAACCACGGACATGTGGACAAGTGGAGCAGGGCAGGGTCAGGACTATATGACTGTGACAGCCCACTGGGTAGATGTATGGACTCCCGCCGCAAGAACAGCAGCGGCGGCACCAGTAGCAGCATCTCGCAAACGCCAACTCTTTCCTAGGCAGGCTACGCTTTGTATCACCGGTTTCCAGAATACGCACACAGCTGAAAACCTCTTACGGCAACTGAGGAAGATCATCGCGGAATGGCTTACCCCAATTGGACTCTCCTGTGGATTTGTGGCATCGGACAACGCCAGCAATATTGTGTGTGCATTAAATATGGGCAAATTCCAGCACGTCCCATGTTTTGCACATACCTTGAATTTGGTGGTGCAGAATTATTTAAAAAACGAGAGGGGCGTGCAAGAGATGCTGTCGGTGGCCAGAAAAATTGCGGGACACTTTCGGCGTACAGGCACCACGTACAGAAGACTGGAGCACCACCAAAAACTACTGAACCTGCCCTGCCATCATCTGAAGCAAGAAGTGGTAACGAGGTGGAATTCAACCCTCTATATGCTTCAGAGGTTGGAGGAGCAGCAAAAGGCCATTCAAGCCTATACAATTGAGCACGATATAGGAGGTGGAATGCACCTGTCTCAAGCGCAGTGGAGAATGATTTCAACGTTGTGCAAGGTTCTGATGCCCTTTGAACTTGCCACACGTGAAGTCAGTTCAGACACTGCCAGCCTGAGTCAGGTCATTCCCCTCATCAGGCTTTTGCAGAAGAAGCTGGAGACATTGAAGGAGGAGCTAACACGGAGCGATTCCGCTAGGCATGTGGGACTTGTGGATGGAGCCCTTAATTCGCTTAACAAGGATTCACGGGTGGTCAATCTGTTGAAATCAGAGCACTACATTTTGGCCACCGTGCTCGATCCTAGATTTAAAGCCTACCTTGGATCTCTCTTTCCGGCAGACACAAGTCTGCTGGGGTTGAAAGACCTGCTGGTGAGAAAATTGTCAAGTCAAGCGGAACGCGACCTGTCAACATCTCCTCCTTCACATTCTCCCGCAACTGGGGGTGCGAGGAAAAGGCTCAGAATTCCGAGCCCACCCGCTGGCGGTGATGCAGGGCAGTCTGGAGCGACTGCTGATGCTGACATCTGGTCCGGACTGAAGGACCTGACAACGATTACGGACATGTCGTCTACTGTCACTGCATATGATTCTCTCACCATTGAAAGAATGGTGGAGGATTATATGAGTGACCGCATCCAAGTAGGCACGTCACACAGTCCATACTTATACTGGCAGGAAAAAGAGGCAATTTGGAGGCCATTGCACAAACTGGCTTTATTCTACCTAAGTTGCCCTCCCACAAGTGTGTACTCCGAAAGAGTGTTTAGTGCCGCCGCTCACCTTGTCAGCAATCGGCGTACGAGGTTACATCCAGAAAATGTGGAGAAGATGATGTTCATTAAAATGAATTATAATCAATTCCTCCGCGGAGACATTGACCAGCAGCAATTGCCTCCACAAAGTACACAGGGAGCTGAGATGGTGGATTCCAGTGGGGACGAATTGATAATCTGTGAGGAGGGGGATGTACACGGTGATATATCGGAGGGTGATGATGAGGTGGACATCTTGCCTCTGTAGAGCCAGTTTGTGCAAGGAGAGATTAATTGCTTCTTTTTTGGGGGGGTCCAAACCAACCCGTCATATCAGTCACAGTCGTGTGGCAGACCCTGTCACTGAAATGATGGGTTGGTTAAAGTGTGCATGTCCTGTTTTGTTTATACAACATAAGGGTGGGTGGGAGGGCCCAAGGACAATTCCATCTTGCACCTCTTTTTTCTTTTATTTTTCTTTGCGTCATGTGCTGTTTGGGGAGGGTTTTTTGGAAGGGACATCCTGCGTGACACTGCAGTGCCACTCCTAAATGGGCCCGGTGTTTGTGTCGGCCACTAGGGTCGCTAATCTTACTCACACAGTCAGCTACCTCATTGCGCCTCTTTTTTTCTTTGCGTCATGTGCTGATTGGGGAGGGTTTTTTGGAAGGGACATCCTGCGTGACACTGCAGTGCCACTCCTAAATGGGCCCGGTGTTTGTGTCGGCCACTAGGGTCGCTAATCTTACTCACACAGTCAGCTACCTCATTGCGCCTCTTTTTTTCTTTGCGTCATGTGCTGATTGGGGAGGGTTTTTTGGAAGGGACATCCTGCGTGACACTGCAGTGCCACTCCTAAATGGGCCCGGTGTTTGTGTCGGCCACTAGGGTCGCTAATCTTACTCACACAGTCAGCTACCTCATTGCGCCTCTTTTTTTCTTTGCGTCATGTGCTGATTGGGGAGGGTTTTTTGGAAGGGACATCCTGCGTGACACTGCAGTGCCACTCCTAAATGGGCCCGGTGTTTGTGTCGGCCACTAGGGTCGCTAATCTTACTCATACAGTCAGCTACCTCATTGCGCCTCTTTTTTTCTTTGCGTCATGTGCTGATTGGGGAGGGTTTTTTGGAAGGGACATCCTGCGTGACACTGCAGTGCCACTCCTAAATGGGCCCGGTGTTTGTGTCGGCCACTAGGGTCGCTTATCTTACTCACACAGTCAGCTACCTCATTGCGCCTCTTTTTTTCTTTGCGTCATGTGCTGATTGGGGAGGGTTTTTTGGAAGGGACATCCTGCGTGACACTGCAGTGCCACTCCTAGATGGGCCAGGTGTTTGTGTCGGCCACTAGTGTCGCTTAGCTTAGTCATCCAGCGACCTTGGTGCAAATTTTAGGACTAAAAATAATATTGTGAGGTGTGAGGTATTCAGAATAGACTGAAAATGAGTGGAAATTATGGTTTTTGAGGTTAATAATAATATGGGATCAAAATGACCCCAAAATTCTATGATTTAAGCTGTTTTTTAGTGTTTTTTAAAAAAAACACCCGAATCCAAAACACACCCGAATCCGACAAAAAAAATTCGGTGAGGTTTTGCCAAAACGCGGTCGAACCCAAAACACGGCCGCGGAACCGAACCCAAAACCAAAACACAAAACCCGAAAAATTTCAGGCGCTCATCTCTAATATATATATCATGTGTGTGTGTGTGTGTGTGTATGTATGTATGAATGTATATACATGTGTATATATGTATGCACATGGATATATATGTACTATAATTAAAATAAAGTAAACTTTTATTGCACTTACAAGTGCCACCAGGAAGACAGCAGGCTGCAGAGGACTCTAGACAGCCATTAATAATACTCATGCAGCTAAAAAAAAAAATAAAAAAATTTTTTTTAGTGGAGGGGGTTTCTGGGTGCTCGGAAACCCCCCCTGGGTGCACCACTGCTTCAATGCTGATTGGTTGTTATGGGCAACTTCTCCACTTGCTCACTTCTCCACTCTTTTCACTGCTTAGTACATATCCCCCTATATCCATTAACATTTACATCCACCAACAGATACAATTGTTATTTCTCTATCGGATGTATGAAGTGTTACCCCTTAGAGTGAGGTTAATCCTATTTAGACAGTTTTATGTATGCTATTTTTATGCATCATGATTCCACAAATGTGCTGCGCTGGATACAGGGCCTGATTCTGAGTTGTACGCAGCTGCGCCTGTTGCCAGTCATCTGCCTGCGACCTTATGCAGATGCCCTACAGGCTCCTCACCTTATGTACATACGTGTGGCTGAATGTGCAAAGACTAAGACGCCCACTGTTAGTGCCAATCAGGGCTGCCAATACCGTCAGGTACGTCCTTATACCACACAATTGTTTGCACCATAGAAACTTGCACCAGCCCTTTGGCACCTCCAGTTTATCGATCTGACCATGGCCTCCTGTGTCTGCGTCTGTGCGTCTGGGAACGCAGGTACTTGCATTGACACACCCACAGCACTCCCAAAACACTCACCGAATGGACCTTTTTGCATTCAGAACTAGCCATCACTTTTCCACAAAGGTTCCTCAATGGATCCGATACAGATTTGATAATGCTGATATTGATTACCTTATAACCTTCACTATATAGGTAAGAGACTAAATACGCAATTGGCGTATGAGATACCGTAAGGGTACGCCCTTAGCGTAGCAGACGCTGTATCGGGAGCGAGCCGCCCGAGCGACACAAACGCTCGCGAGAATACGCTGTTGATATCGGGCACACTATGGGCGGTTGATCACCGTAATGTTACGCTACCAGCGTAGCGGACGCTCGAGACCACGAGGAGATCACGAGCGGCAGACGCTCACAATATACCAATCAGTAAACCTTGAATGTACCACACAGTAATGACACTCTTATGCTGTAAACCTTTGTTCAGAAACACTGTAGCGATATAACGCTGCTTAACCTTAATAACACTAAAGCTGTTTGAGCGATCGAGACGCTCTTATTACCCTTTGCAATATAATGAACACACAATACCGTGCTAAGGTTTCCAACGCCTTTACTAACTAGAGTCTTAAGTTATATTAAAAAGAGAAACAGTTGACAAGTCATACACTACACACTAACATATAATTCTAACGGGTTATCTAGACAGAAATATACAATTGTGGCACAATTACATCTAAGGGAAAGGAGAGAGAGAGAGAGAGAGAGAGAGAGAGAGAGAGAGAGAGTGGCTTACAATAAACATGAGGTAAAATGGCTGCAGAGAACTTACGCACAAAGGGGAACAATCGCATGCGCCTTCCCAGATATCCAGCTCCCGATTATCAGTGATGAGAACCGTTGAATAGAGTAGAGAATAGAGAGCTGGCCCAGGTCCGTTTGTCCTTATATACACTGCATACAGTGTACTACTTAGGGGCCTATAATCTCATTGTTCATTGGACACAGGAATGTCTCCTCGCATCATAACAAAAGGTCATAGGTTAGTTTGAACAGGTGGGCTGTGGCTATTACAATCAGCTCAGGTGGGTGGGAATCTCCGGATTCCCGCCGCATGGATAATGAACTGCAAATATATGAAATGTCCAGAAACGACTAATGGCCATAACTATATGCAGGAGCGATTAATCTGTACCTAACCAACACCGGATTATTGCTATTAAAATACTCTTCTGTTAGGTACCAGACACAACTGCTCTACCTTAATCAGACCCTTTGTACCACGTAAAGAGGGATTCCCAAGTCCGTGAACAAGTTACTTTAACCAAACTTACAGTTATCACTAAAGGGAACATTACCAACAAAACCTGCTATATGAATTTAATAGCGAGCGATTGAGTCGCTCGCTAGACGCGCACAAAATCTACCGTAAGTGCACATACCATGCGCTCGAGCGTACGCTCATAGAAGCGTCGTCACGCATCTGCGAGTATGTGCACGCACGCCAGTGAAAGTGCATGTGCAGCGAGCACGCGCATGAGGAGAATATATGGCAACGTGCAGCGATATTTTTCTGACTTTGACAGTCCACCCTTTGGCAGTCACCAATAACTGCCACTTCCTAAAACAGTTCAAAAAGAGAAAAATATATGTCATATGTGAATATATTTCTATGATTGGGTAAGGGAGGAGAGAGGAAGGTGGGAAAAAGGTATGACCTAGTGAGATAGTAGAAGTATGTGTGTATGAGTCCATGTTTGAGGGGTCATGTATCATCGTGCCGTATGTGTTTTAGATCAAGCTTCGAGGTATTGCGAAGTATACATTTGAATTCCTTCTTATCCCGTATTAAGGGTCTGTGGATGGGCTGTCAAACTTTACCGAGCTCTTTTCGGCTTTTGGTTGCAACAAAATGGGGGAGCACATTTTAGTTGATGATACATGAATGGGGGGGTATGTGATTGCTGATATCTGTGCCTATATTCCCTATCGACTATGTGTGTCATTACCTGAAGGTTGTAGAGATGAGGATAAGAAACAATTATGGTAAATGCAGTGATAAACTATGTGAGTTTAATATACATTTGCCGATTGAGGTCTTGTCTTGTTTTGTCTTGTCTCGATGTACATGTTGACTGCAGTCTCTTTGGGCTTTTGCCAAAACTGCGAGCAAAAGCTTTCTCAATGTCCATAGACTTACAATTTTTAAAAGTGTTGGGCTAGCGTAAAGTTTAAAAGTCACTAGGGATATTGGGGGGTCTATGGCATTGTCCATCAGTTGGTCTGTATAAAAGGTTGTCAAATTCTTCTTCCAAGCGGAGGTCTTTGTACCTTGGAGGAAAACAAAGGAGAAACGGGTGAAAGAAACGGACGGTGGAATCACATTTTCATCACAACATTGTCTCTATCGTTGGGTCATAAATCACATTAGACGTTGTTATTACAGTGTCCCCACTTCTTAAACTCATCACTCGGGCGCTACGTTTACACTTTGTTAAAACCCGAACGCATCTAAATATCGGACCGACCAATATGATGACACCCAGAATACACAAAAGAAATTTCCCTACATCCATGATAATACCTTGGGCCCATTCTTCTAAACCAGAGAACCAATTTCGTGGGTTCAACCATGACACCCAACCGGTCAGCTCATTACCCACAGCGGCGAGGGTGAGATTGTGTTTCCTTCGGAACTCCCACTTTAATTGCAAAATGTCATCCATCTTTTGATCTATGACCTCAACCGGGTCCTCAGTGCTGTTTGTGATATACGTGCAACACTTTACTCCATACTGAGTCGCTAGGGTAACACAATACCCGCCCGTCACAGCCGTGAGATAATTGAGAATCATCCTATGCTGAACCAGTTCCGTTTTGTAGGCTTGTAACTCTCTCCCAGTATACCTGAATGTGTCATCATACATTTCAGTGATATTATCTAATAAATTTGCAAGCGCAGATATATATCTATAATTCATCACTCCTCTGGCGGTACGAGTGATATCTAACGCGAGTAGGACTTGAATCCCGGTGGATTCATGGATCAGGTCAGAGGCCGGATGCTCTGTTCTTTCTATCAAGTGCCGTTTAATGATGTGCTCGTAATGAGTGTGAGTGTAAGGAGCTTGGGCACCACGGTGAATATCTTTCATTTTGGTGTGGGATACAGTCATTACCTCAGGCAGTACTTTTCCAATATAACATAACCCTTCTGAGTTTGGGGCAAGCCACTTATACGCCTTCCTCCCGCATATGAAATATGCATCATCGGGGAGAACATATGGGACGGAGTGTGACATAACCATATTACAAATTTTCCATGTGAAATCTCCTAACCCTAATTCTCCCATCTGTTTAGTACATGTATCTGTTTGTACGACATGTGCACAGTATCCTGGTGATACTTCTCCAACTCGCATGGTCCTACTTCCTAAGGTGTACCTATACCGGAAGAATCTTCCATGGTCAGCTATCTGGCGTATAAGTTCTGTGTCTATAGGCAATCTGTCAGCTCTATGTGAGAATGTCATGGTCTGATTACTCCATGACACTTCCCAATTTCCAGGCTTTCGGGGATTGGAAATGTTAAAGCACACTAATGACCTATCCACATGATATTGGTGGAGCTTCAAACTAGGAGGACTGGAGATATTAAACCTCCTGTCCACTGGCCTCCCACTACTTAGCTCAAGTACCTCTCCTACCGTTAAAGGGAATGGCACTAGCCCTGATTTGCTATGGCCTTGAGGTACTTGAGAGCATACCCAACAGTCTGTCTGATTTAGTACTTTACCCACTAAGGAGTGATAGTCACTCAATGGATGCCTATCCATATGGATATTAAAACTGGATTGACATTTCTTGATGCACCCATCCTCAACTACGTTATTACAATGTCTACAGATGCAGTTTTCTTCAGCTAACAATCCTTCACAATTCCTTTTATTGTCAATGCTATCGGATCGTTTTCTGATACTCGCCTTTACTCGTTGATTATGTTGTTCTTGGAAAACTATGCCTCCATTCTGGTCATCAGAACCCGTTCCAGAACCTCTCTCGACCTCCATGGTACTCTCACCGAAACAGACTGCTCTGGTCAACATCATGGTTAACAGGAAAATCCATATCACAGTCTCTTGGGGCAAGTCCATCTTAGAGGAGTAAAAGGAGAAAATAAGTAGGGGGAAGGGAAATATGAGGGAGGTGGGAACTGGAGAAAATAAGAAATGGGGGAAAGAAATCTGGTTCGACAAGCTTCAGGTCTTATTATCCTCTACTCTCAGGTGTCGTCTCAATCTTCCCCGAACAGACACTCTAGTGATACAACCTCTACCGTCTGTTCTTTGTCACGGGACCTCTCTGGATCCGCAACCTTTTTACAATGAGACGTATGGACCCAAGTCTCTCTCTCGGCAACCTTCAAAGCAGTTGTGCTGGTCAATAAGACTTGATATGGTCCTTCCCATCTGTCAATAAGGCAACCTGAGCGTAGAAAATTCCGTATCATTACATAATCCCCAGGTTCAATGTCATGACAATTACTATCTGGCATATCAGGAATCACCAACTTCAAATTGTCATTCTGATTTCTTAGCTGTTTACTCATTTTAACCAAGTACTTTACAGTTACTTCATTGTTACACTTCAAATCATCCTGAGGGTTAATCATAACATGCGGTTGTCGACCAAACAGAATTTCAAAAGGAGACAGATTAAGAGGGGACCTGGGAGTGGTTCTGATGCTGTATAATACAATTGGCAAAGCTTCAGGCCACAACAATCCTGTCTCGGTCATTACCTTGCTCAATTTATTTTTAATAGTGCTGTTTACTCTTTCCACCTTCGCACTCGCCTGGGGGCGGTACGGAGTGTGCAGCTTACTATTAATTCCCATTAACTTACACATTGTTTGAAAAACTTCACCTGTAAAGTGGGTACCCCTATCACTTTCAATTATTCTAGGGATACCGTACCTACACACAAATTCCTGCACAATTTTCTTTGCAGTAAATACAGCGGTATTTGTGGCCGCGGGAAATGCTTCGACCCAATTTGAGAACACATCTATACAAACTAGTACATACTTCAAATTCCTACAAGGTGGCAATTGTATGAAATCAATTTGTATTACTTGGAAAGGGCCATCTGTCGGAGGGATATGAGATGGTTCTGTCGGTATTGCCTTTCCGATATTCTTCCTCAAGCAGGTGAGACATGTCATTGCCCTTTTACCCGCATGGGAGGAAAATCCTGGGGCGCACCAGTAAGCTCTTACTAGCTTACACATCCCTTCTTTGCCCAGATGAGTCAGCCCGTGTGCTGCTTCCGCTAGACTTGGAAGGTATGCTCTTGGTGCCACTGGTTTACCTTGTCCATCTGTCCAGAGTCCTGAGGACTCCTGGCTATATCCTTTTGACCTCCAGACTGCCTTTTCCTGTGGGGAACACAAGTTTTGCATTTCACACAATTTCTGTGTGTTTACAGTATTGAATACCATCAGTTGTGTGATGTCTGTCTGTCTGGGGGTACCGGCTGCTAACTTAGCAGCTTCGTCTGCTCGGCTGTTACCAAGCGATACTGGGTCTTGGCTATATGTATGTGCTTTACACTTGATAACAGCCACTCTGTCGGGTTCCTGTATCACTGTTAGAAGTCTTTTGATGTGGGCTGCATGCGCTACGGGTGTACCAGCTGCCGTCATGAAGTTTCTGAGGCGCCATAGGGCTCCGAAATCATGGACTACTCCGAAGGCGTACCTAGAATCTGTGTAGATATTGGCTGACTTGCCCTTAGCCAATTCACATGCTCTGGTTAGGGCAACCAGTTCAGCAACCTGGGCTGAGTGAGGTGGGCCTAGCGGTTCTGCTTCTATGGTGCCTTGGTCATCTACGACTGCGTATCCAGTACACAAGTCTCCCGAGTCCGTCTGTCTGTGACAACTACCGTCAGTGTAGAAAGTAAAATCTACATCTTCCAGTGGGTTGTCACTGATGTCAGGCCTTGCTGTGAAATTTTGGGTCAAATATTCCATACAATCATGCATGTCATCTCCTGTATTAAATCCTCCTTCCCCATCACTCTCATCCTCCACCCTTTGTGCCTGTCCAGGCACACCTGGGAGATACGTTGCAGGATTTAATGCACTGCATCTCTTTATGGTGATGTTTACGGGGGCCATTAATGCCAATTCCCATCTTGTAAACCGCGCTGATGAGACGTGCCTGGTTTGGGCAGAATTCAGCAAGGTTGACACTGCATGCGGTGTATGGATTGTGAGGTTGTGTCCTAGCACTACATCTTCGCTTTTTGTAACTAGCAATGCTATCGCTGCAACACTTCGCAAGCATGTGGGGAGGGATCGCGCTACTGTATCTAGCTGAGCGCTGTAGTAAGCTACCGGCCTGCTGGCATCACCATGCTTCTGGGTTAAGACACCTGCTGCGCACCCAGCACTCTCTGTTCCGTATAGCTCAAAGGGTTTCCCATAGTCAGGCATACCTAATGCTGGTGCCTGCGTTAGGCACTGTTTTAGTCTCTCAAATGCCATTTCAGATTCGTCTGTGTGCGAAATCCGGTCAGGTTTACTTGATGAGACCATTTCCTGCAAAGGTAGGGCTAGTATGGAAAACCCTGGGATCCAGTTACGGCTATACCCACACATTCCTAAAAACGTTCTAATCTGTTGCTGGGTTTGTGGCAGTGTCATGTCACGAATTGCTTGAATTCTATCAGCGGTAAGGTGTCTCAGTCCTTGTGTCAGACAGTGTCCCAAATACTTCACCCAGGCCTGGCATAATTGTAATTTGTCCTTGGAAACCTTGTGTCCCGTGTCTGAAAGATGAAACAGGAGCTGTTTCGTATCTTTCAGGGATGCTTCCAGTGAGTCTGAACACAGTAGTAAATCATCCACGTACTGTATCAATATTGATCCACTCTCTGGTTGGAAAGACTGTAAACAATCATGCAAAGCTTGTGAGAAGATACTTGGACTGTCTATGAAACCTTGTGGTAAGCGAGTCCATGTATATTGGACTCCTCTGTATGTGAATGCAAATAAGTATTGACTGTCAGGGTGCAGGGGTACCGAAAAGAAAGCGGAGCAGAGGTCAATCACAGTGAAAAATTTGGCAGTGGGAGGGATTTGCATTAAGATAACAGCTGGATTTGGCACTACGGGGAATTGACTCTCAACTATTTTGTTGACCCCCCTTAGATCCTGCACTAATCTGTAACCCCTACCCCCACTCTTTTTAACAGGGAAGATGGGGCTATTGGCAGTGCTGGACGTCCTTACCAGAATGCCCTGTTGTAGCAAGCGCTCTATTACAGGGTAAACTCCTAATTCCACCTCTGGCTTCAGAGGGTACTGTGGGGTTTTTGGAGCTATCCTACCATCTTTTACTTGCACAATTACTGGGGCTACATTTGCCATCAATCCAGTGTCTTGTCCGTCCTTGGTCCACAGTGAATCTGGTATCTGGGACGTCATTTCGATAATCTTGGACGGACACCTATTTACAATAACAGTGTGTGACATTAATCTTGTTGGGGAGTCTAGCATATCTTGTGCCTCCTGAGCGTGGTTTTCGGGTATGTCCAAGAACACACCTTCAGGAGTACAGTATATGACGCATCCCATTTTGCACAGTAAATCTCTCCCTAAGAGATTAGTCGGAGCCGATGCAGCCAGCAGGAAAGAATGCTTGGTATGCAAAGGCCCTATCGTAACCTCTGTAGGTTTGCTTAAAGGGTATTGTCGTACTACTCCTGTTACTCCCATGGCTGGAATTGTTTTACCAGTGGTTCTCATGCCCACGGTCGAATTTATCACTGACTTGGCCGCCCCCGTATCTACAAGGAAATTTAAAGATTTACCAGCTACATCAATTGTGACCTCGGGTTCACTTGCAAGATTCGCAATTAATTTCACTGGCTGCAGATTACAGGTATGGCCACACCCCTATGGTGTGTGGTTACCTCCCTGTGTTGCAGTGGCCGCTATTACCTGTGAAGGGGGTAAATGGGAAATACCAGAGACTTGCCAGTCTCTTTTTGGGGGATACCTTCTAGTTTCCCCTGCATGTGGCTCATAACTCCGTTTCTGCGGTCCCTGATCCCAATTTCGTGTGTCATGCCGTTGTCTAGGGGGTTGATATGATTTTTGTGCATTTTTCACTCTACAGTCTCGTGCAAAATGTCCCTCTTTATGACAGGAATAACAAGTTACCACATTTGACTTACCCACAGGTGTCAGAGATTTATACAAAGGTTGCCTTGTGGTCAGGCCTGTATACTTACGGCCATTAACTTATCACTTTGTGACTCCCTGTGTCTGGTGATATTTCGATCGTGATCAAGAGCGGCCTCTCTCAAAGTAGCCACCGACAGACCTCGCCAACATGGTTGCGTGGTCTGTACCCTTGTCCTTAATACTTCTTTTAAACCATCCATTAACACAGATACTGCTACTTCTCTATGGTTTACATTTGTCTTAATGTCTTCTATACCTGTATATTTAGCCATTTCCTGTAGTGCCCGATGGAAATAATCAGCAGCTGTTTCTGTCTCTTTTTGTTTAATGGAGAAAATTTTGTTCCATTTGGCAACTGTTGGAAAATACTCTTTTAACTGTAAATTTATCCTCTTTACATTGTCTTGGTTGTACACATCCGTAAGGGGTACATCTTCATCTAATTTACAGTCGGCTAAAAATCTTGCTGAGTCGACATTGGAAGGTAAACATGCCCTCAGTACTATCTGCCAGTCTTTGTTATTGGGCTCTACAGTATTTCCTAGGTCTCTAATGTATTTCTGGCTAGCTACTAGATCTTTTCTAGGATCAGGGAATTCAGACACTATTGCTCTTAATTCCATTCGGGTAAAAGGAAAATGCATGGCGATGTTTCTGACAGGGGTGGTTCCTGAAGCGTCAGTTTTCCCATTTGGCACTGCTATTACCCTAACGGGATTGAGTTCAATAACATTATTCTGAGTAGATTCTACAACATGTGGTGAAATGGTTTCAGCATAGTGTATGGTGCCGTACTTACCAGTTGATACGACCTCACCTGTCCCTCCGCTAGGGGCCTTTGATGCTAATCTTACGGGTTGGGCCGTGCCCACTGTTGTTTCTGCTATGGTGGCTGCTAGAGAGAGCGCCGATATTGTCGTTGATTCGTCCTCTTGATCACACTCCTGGGGAAAGTTTAAAACAGGGTACAGCTTGCACGGGTTAGTATTTGCATCTATAATCTTGGTTACATTATTCTTAACATTTACACAGTTACTAAGTGCCTGTTTATCAGACCCCAGTGTGTCTTTCTCTGCAATCACTCTTTCCCCTGTTATGTATGGTGGCGGCGGCGCGGTGGCTATCAGTTTCCTGCTAGGGTTAGATCCGGCCGCCTGAGCCAATCCTCTCTGTATTTCACCCTCCTGCTGCCATAACTGTAAATAGTCATAATGTTGGATCCGTCTCTTTGTGGATTTTATGAGACATATCCTTCTCCTTAGATTTTGTAACACATCTGGGCTAAAACTGCCCACTCTTGGGAACTTCTCCCCGTCATACAAAGTCATTCTTTCCCATTCATCACATAAAACCTCTGTGTGTGAACCGTATTTCTCACACATTACATACCTTGCCGACCCGATTGGTCGGTTTACTAAATCAACCCGAACCGAGGTTGATCGCCCCCTACCTGAACAACTGGCCCCCATCTCTTGCAGGTGTTGCTTTCACTACCTCTGACCTTCAAATCAGGGTCTTCAGCTAAACCTTACAAAAACCAAGATGTTCGAGATAGGCCGGCGGTGGCAGTTTACCGAGTACTCCACTCACTCGCCCAGGCCGACCAATATGCCCACACACTGCCTTAGCGCTGGCGTACTCGACCTAGGGCCCCTGCGACCTGAACCTCTATTTACTGGAACATGTGAGTGTGATCCGAAGAGCACTTAACCCTTTCCAGTAACTATTGGTTGTTGGATAGCTCCTGAGTGACCAGCGAACCTCCCTTAAAATAAAAAAAATTACACAAATCACGTTAGAATGTACAAATAGCGTTTATGACCCCTTTAGCATACGCAAATGGTACTGGGTCAAATTACTAACTAATGCACACAATTACGTGCGGTACAATCGTTCGGCACATAAGCAACTAATCTTATGTGCGGAGCGACCAGTGGAATCGAAAATTACGGCTGCGAATTCCTTCAGCCTGAGCTTTAATGGCCTATATGGGTTCCGCACCAACCCTTTCTGGTGTTGTGCTGTTTTTATCTATAGCAAACTTCTTAGTCTGCTGTACCTAGACCTCCTGGTCTGTGCTACAGTAGACCTCCTGGTCTGCTATACTCTAATGCTCTTTTTTAAATGTTTAACAAGGGATGCCTCCCAAGCCACCATGCATGTCACTTACACGTATGTACCTCACGAGAACTCGATTTCCTGTGGTTCAATCCCAAAAAAATTGAAGAAACTTATATATATATACACACACACTCACCACATGTACACTTTTACTTTTATTTCTGCGCAGAAATCCCTTTCACTAAGTACCACAGTCTAGACCAGATGAGTCGCAAATTAGAGAAGGATCTATTAGCTTAAAATTTTGGACACTAAAATTGACTTGCGCTATTTATCGCGTTGCCTCCTTTTCGCCTGTTAAAATAATACTATCGTGTGATTTGTATTATGTGGGCGTACCCAGATGCTCCGTTGCGTAATATACGCTCCGTGCGTCGGCCCTTGTGTTGCGTACACTAGTCTCACCCTTTTGTTAGAGACACGTGTACGCCAGCCGGATATGTCCACAGAAATACACTTAACACGTTTATATCAATGTAGATGTTCTATAACTGTAATCATCTACCGAGCACCACACAGGTCTTTCCTTGTCTTTTAGGCAAAGCTGTGTGTGTGTTTTACAAATTACCCCTTAATGTATTACTTTTACTCTTTAACTACCAATAGCAACAAATCTTTCTTAGCACGTTATCAATTGTGAAATGGCAACCAGGAGAGTGAGATGTGAAAATACACGAATGAAAAGAAATGCAGATGTATGCGTGCGTGCGTGCGTACGCAAGACAGAAATAAAACAGGTTTAAAAGAATACAATAGCGTACCGTTCTTACCTCCGGGTCCGGATTCCACCAGCACTCCTACGACGTAGCGAAACAGACGCTTATCTAGCCAGCACTACTGCCTTCCCGCCCTTGCTGGCAGATCACGTCTGCTTTCGTACGTGAGGATATGTGGAGGACGGACGAGCTCCCAATTGATAATGCTGATATTGATTACCTTATAACCTTCACTATATAGGTAAGAGACTAAATACGCAATTGGCGTATGAGATACCGTAAGGGTACGCCCTTAGCGTAGCAGACGCTGTATCGGGAGCGAGCCGCCCGAGCGACACAAACGCTCGCGAGAATACGCTGTTGATATCGGGCACACTATGGGCGGTTGATCACCGTAATGTTACGCTACCAGCGTAGCGGACGCTCGAGACCACGAGGAGATCACGAGCGGCGCAGACGCTCACAATATACCAATCAGTAAACCTTGAATGTACCACACAGTAATGACACTCTTATGCTGTAAACCTTTGTTCAGAAACACTGTAGCGATATAACGCTGCTTAACCTTAATAACACTAAAGCTGTTTGAGCGATCGAGACGCTCTTATTACCCTTTGCAATATAATGAACACACAATACCGTGCTAAGGTTTCCAACGCCTTTACTAACTAGAGTCTTAAGTTATATTAAAAAGAGAAACAGTTGACAAGTCATACACTACACACTAACATATAATTCTAACAGGTTATCTAGACAGAAATATACAATTGTGGCACAATTACATCTAAGGGAAAGGAGAGAGAGAGAGAGAGAGAGAGAGAGAGAGAGAGAGAGAGAGAGAGAGAGAGAGAGAGAGAGAGAGTGGCTTACAATAAACATGAGGTAAAATGGCTGCAGAGAACTTACGCACAAAGGGGAACAATCGCATGCGCCTTCCCAGATATCCAGCTCCCGATTATCAGTGATGAGAACCGTTGAATAGAGTAGAGAATAGAGAGCTGGCCCAGGTCGGTTTGTCCTTATATACACTGCATACAGTGTACTACAAAGGGGCCTATAATCTCATTGTTCATTGGACACAGGAATGTCTCCTCGCATCATAACAAAAGGTCATAGGTTAGTTTGAACAGGTGGGCTGTGGCTATTACAATCAGCTCAGGTGGGTGGGAATCTCCGGATTCCCGCCGCATGGATAATGAACTGCAAATATATGAAATGTCCAGAAACGACTAATGGCCATAACTATATGCAGGAGCGATTAATCTGTACCTAACCAACACCGGATTATTGCTATTAAAATACTCTTCGGTTAGGTACCAGACACAACTGCTCTACCTTAATCAGACCCTTTGTACCACGTAAAGAGGGATTCCCAAGACCGTGAACAAGTTACTTTAACCAAACTTACAGTTATCACTAAAGGGAACATTACCAACAAAACTTGCTATATGAATTTAATAGCGAGCGATTGAGTCGCTCGCTAGACGCGCACAAAATCTACCGCAAGTGCACATACCATGCGCTCGAGCGTACGCTCATAGAAGCGTCGTCACGCATCTGCGAGTATGTGCACGCACGCCAGTGAAAGTGCATGTGCAGCGAGCACGCGCATGAGGAGAATATATGGCAACGTGCAGCGATATTTTTCTGACTTTGACAGTTTGCAGCAGCGCCTTTGTGCATACACTGTGTGTAACACATGCACTGGAGGAGTATTTAGAACGTTTTTGTTCATGTGCTGATGCAAAAAAATACATAATCGCTTAACCACCTGAACATTGGCATGGTGTATGCCCCAGAATCAGGCCCTCTATGTTTGTGCTTTAGAAATAAAAATACATCAATATTATTATTATTAAGGACAGTACTTACTTTGTTATATACACCTATTACGATATGAGAAAAAGTTTTGTAAGCAAACAAAGAGGGACAGCAATAAATATATACTATGGGAATACAAACGAAATCCTGGCGGTCAAATGCCCAACCGCGTTATCCCGACACTGAATATTCCTCTGTCCCTACCCCAACTCTGGGGGGGTGGCGACTAGGACCAATTCCACGGGGTGTGTCGGCTACAGCTACCCCCCCCCCCCCGTACCTAACCCCCCTTGTAGCTAATCTTAACCTACCCCCCCCCCCCCCCCTCTGGGCCCTAACCACAGGGGTGAACCCCGACACTCACCGCTGGCATACGGTCTGTCGGTGATCTGGCGTCAGTCGCTTGATTGGTGTCGGGATTCCGGCATCGGTCACATGACTGAAAATATCCCATACTATGTGCCCAGCTTTGTTAGTTTCTCTAGGACATCATTAGGAAGAAGAATTAACATTTAAAGAACAAAAAACTAACCTTTGCATTTACTGCAAACACTAGTATAGAAAGTGTAGTTCTTTTGAGGATACTCATAAGATGTAATATTCAGCAGATTCAGATTTATATGAAACCAGTTGATTGCAATCATTTCTACAAGCTATAAGAAATCCACATCTGAGTTCGATTAATAAAATTCCTGGGGACAATTTATTTTTTAAATAACCCTTTTTCAGTATTTTGACTGCGTTGCATAGCAGGAAAGAAATCTGATTGTCACATAATGTAGAAAACAGAGAAACATGAAAGGAAACAGCCAGGAAATCCAGGCAATTCCACAATGAGAACCTAAAAATGAAATGCAGAGAGTTTTACTGTTTACAACAAAACAAAAGTGAAGATAATAAACAGTGGGCCAATTATAATTGTCAGCAAAAAAAAGTGAAGACATTAATTGACCATTATAAGTAATGTAAGACAATAGTAAAAGGGAAAAGTGGGAATAGAAGGACCTGCAAGGAAAAAGGTAGAACACTAGATTTAATAGAACAATAAACTAGGAAAAGCTCCAAAACCCGTACTTTGATGTAAATAACAATTTGCTGGAATATATGAAACTAAGGGGCACATGTAATAGGGTTTGCCGGAGGTGCGGGATATCGGCCAATTTTTTAAAAGCGCCAATCATTTACAAGGCATGTGGCGGGAATCCCGCTGCATGCCTTGTAAAAGATTGGCGCTTTAAAAAAACATCCCTCCATTACATCCCGCCGTGGGATGTAATGGAGTCCGAGTTAGCCTGAGGTACACCCTGCTGGCCGAACTCGGATGTTTTTTTAAAGCGGCAGTCATTTACAAGGCATGCTTTTGCCTTGTAAATGACTGCTGCTTTAAAAAACGTCTGAGTTGGGCCCGCAACCTGCACCTCTGACTAACTCGGACTCCATTACACCCCGCCACTGGTTTTGCCTTGTAAATGATTGCCGCTTTAGAAATACCTCCGAGATCAGCTGACGGGGGTCATTCCTAGTTGTTTGTGGCTGTGCTAAATTGCTACGATCAGGCACTCAGACATGCGGGGGGACGCCCAGCACAGGGCTAGTCCGCCCCTCATGTCAGTGCCGCTCCCCCTCCCCCCCGCAACGATGCTTTTGCATCTGAGGAGTAACTCCCGGCCAGCGCAGCTCCTGTGACATCATGCAGCCACTGCGGCCCACCACCCCATCCCGCCCAGCAACTGCCTCTGCCTGTCAATCAGGCAGAGGCGATCGCTAGGCAACAATGGCCTTCGGCCGTCTGGCATGTGCCGGCGCATGCGCAGTTCTCACCCGATCGCTGCGCTGCGATAAACTGCAGATAGTGATCGGGTTGGAATGACCCCTGACATCCTGTAACTCTGGCAAACTCTGACCTTATTACATATAATTAATATCTAAAGCATTTGACATTTTTCTAACACAATTCAATAGGGCTTCAAACACAATAAAATGAATTATTAGCAAACATTAGCATGTCCTTAGAATGGACGGGACTATTAAAGATTTTCTATCTACTAAGCAAGTATTAATTTAAAAAAGCAAAGGCTCTTCATAATCTTTTTGTTAAGCAGCTACTGATACATGATGCGCTTAGCATCCCGGCGGTCATGCGACCGATGCCGGAATCCCAACACCTCTGTGGAAACCGGCACCAGGAACATAGACAGCCGGCATCCCGAAGGTATGTATCAGAGTTCTGGTTAGGGTTAGAGGGGGAGGGTGTTAAGCACTAGCAGGGTTAGGGTTAGGCACTGGGGGGGTTAGACCTAGCAGCCTTCACTCCCCGAAGGGCTAGTCCTAGCCGCCACCCCCGGAGGGTTAGGGTGGGGAAGGGGGGGTTAAGTAAAAATACTTGCCCCCTCTAACGTCAGGATCTTCATTGTCGGGATGCTGCTGGCAAGATGCAAAAGACACTGGGACATAATTATTACACAAGTTGGTGGGATGTAACAACAATACACAACAACTGATTAAATCACCACAGGACACATGACATAAAGGTATGTTGCATTTCATACCTCCCAACTTTTGGTGCGTAGGATGCGAGACTCCGGTGCGGGTAGAAAAGAGGTGTGGCTGATAAGGAATGGGTGTGGCCTCGGTGAGGGGCGTACCCTAATGCAGCGACCCCCTTTTCTGTCATTTGGGAGGCGTGCCCAGTTCTCCCTGAGCAGCTGGGCATCCCCCGGCTAACCCTTCCCACACTGATAGATCCCATGCGCATGCACATGGCATCTATTCACTGATCACCGGCTGCTTTGCAGAGCAGAGCAGCGTTGATCACTGACTCTCCCAATCTGCCCCCCACCACCACCACCACCACCACGGGAGGGACATCGGGACAGTGTCCATTTAGCGGGACTGTC
Organism: Pseudophryne corroboree; assembly: GCF_028390025.1. Classification (NCBI taxonomy): domain Eukaryota; kingdom Metazoa; phylum Chordata; class Amphibia; order Anura; family Myobatrachidae; genus Pseudophryne; species Pseudophryne corroboree. The sequence goes on along the minus strand of NC_086455.1, from coordinate 119,319,908 downwards.
CCGCTGTATCCGGGACAGTTGGGAGGCATGCATTTTCTACCCCATTAGCTGGAACTCAGAAGGGCTTATTTAGATGCTGGAACTTCCCAGTGGTCACCAAAATGCTGGCTGCTAAGTGAGCGGATTCGGTTTTACTCGGTTTTACTCGGTTCTCAAAACCGAATCTTATTGGCTATCCAAAACACGTGACATCAGTGAGCCAATAAGATTCGGTTTTGAGAACCGAGTAAAACCGAGTAAAACCGAATCCGCTCATCACGGCGCGGCCTACTACATGTCTTGCATTTATATAGCCCAGACATAAAAACTATTATAGGAAAATGACTACTACTCCCAGTGTTTACTACATGTCTTGCATTTGTATAGCCAAGATTTAATAAACTATTATAGGTAAACAAAATTGAAGCATCACTGCATAGTATCGCATCCTGGTGTATTTTCTGTAGTTGATAGAAATATAGACACAATTGTTACCTATGTGATATGCATTGCTTGTTTCTTTAAGGTAATTTATTGCTGGCCTTTCTAGTGGGAAGGTATTGGGGGTTGATTGGTATCTATGCATACACACAGGGCTGCCATCAGAAATTATGGGGCCCGGGACTGTCAAAATAGACAGGGCACCACCCTCCAAAAAAAAAAAGATTCTGCCGCACTGCTCCCCCTCTATGTGATGTCATACATTGTGACGTTACATATAGGTGGACAGTTTTGGACCTACAGAAACGGTTTACAGAGAGCTGATGCGCAGATAAGGCTTGTTTTAAGAAATCTTCCTTGCGCATCAGACTGCTGTTGATTCATAGACTGGTGCAGCTCTACAGGTATCGGTTGTAGGAGCCAGGGGTGGGCCCCTCTCTCTGTAAGGGCCAGGGACACCAGTCCCCACAGTCCCCCCCTGATGGCTGCCCTGCATACACATGCCTTGTTTTCCCTATATTAGTGTCATTAGAAAGCTGGAAGCGCAATAATATTACAAGGACAAAAATGTAAAAGTGCAGTCTACATTTAAATATAATCTCAGCATTATACCAACATTATTAGCTATAGCTTTAGCAGACATTGATTGTGAATTGCCGGCTCCTCTCTTCCCTTCTTGTCATCTACAGGTAGACGATTACTACTCCCAGTGTTTACTGCATGTCTTGCATTTGTACAGCCCAGATTTAAAAACTATTATAGGTAAATGACTACAGGGGTTATTCAGGTTTGTTAGCAAACCAAAAAAGTAAGCAATTGGGCGAAACCATGTTGCACTGTAGGAGGGGCAGATTTAACATGTGCAGAGAGATATACACATTTGAGTGGGTTACATATTTCTGTGCATGGTAAATACTGGCTGCTTAATTTCCACACTGCAATTTAGATTTCAGTTTGAACACACCCCACCCAAATTTAATATATCTGCACAAGGTACATCTGCCCCACCTGCATAAAACAATGCAAATGTGATTCCTATAGAAAGGCCAGTTCTATGTGTAATTTTGACAGATATAGCAATATTTTTTTGCGCTTTTGAGGGGAATTTATCCCTCCCACATTCCCGTTACCAATCTTAATTGTTGACATTAATCAAAAATAACATTAAACATAAGATGTACACCCAGTTTACCTATCAAGTGGCCAGTAAAATCTCAACAAGTGCAAATCTAGTCACCTAAACATTTTTCTTGTGTGCCGTGAAGGGAAAGGACACAAAGGGAAAAGGGGGAAGCATACAGAAAATAAAAAACAACAGCATAAAAACAAACACATGGGTAGAGTTTGAAATTTACGCAACCAGCTCTAGAAATAAATATATACTGACTTCTCAGGGTTAGTATCAAAGAAGAAAGTACCATATAGGTACCAAATAAGGGCAATTGTATATCTCCTAGACAACCACCTGCCAAACGTAGGGCAGACACCCGGACTTCCTTCCAATGCATTGCCCATTTAACAGAAGAAAGTAATAAAAAGTAAGTCCCGCATTCACAGTCTAGAACATTGGATAATGGATAAGGTAACGCCAGTATGCGCTCCTGTAGGTGGATCAAACCAGTGACACAACTTCGTAATAGTCCGAAGGAACTTTCTCAGCAAACAGACGAATCATGTTATATGCATGAGGGCAGACCATATGTGTCATTCATAGGTAGATCAACCACGGCCTCCTCTTGCAAGAAAGCCTCATCATCCTGAACAGACGTAAATTCCTTAATGGATCCGCCTCTGTATAAGCGTAAATGTGCAGGATATAATAGAGCAAACTTTTGGTTGTTTTACACCAGCTTGGAACACCACGGAGAGAATGCTTTGCATGCCCTAGAAAGCTCTGTGGAGTAATTCTGAAATATTAGCAATTTATTCCCCTCCCAGGTGATGTTTCTTGTTAATATCATCGGTTTGCGCTTTTAACAGAGGACCTGTGGCTGCTCTGACAGCATTCATCATCTCACTATATGTGCAGGGGAGGGAGAACCTTATCTCTATGTCCTGGGGAGTCGGGGGTCGATTCTCTGCTGCTGTGGTCCGGGGATGGTATTGGGTAAGAGACCCAGTGCAGTTCTGAGGGTGAGCCTTCTGAAGGGAGCTCCTGTTGTCTGGCGTCCGGCGCCATTTTTGGATCTGCATGGCGCTCCTTCTGCTTGCAGCTCTTCCCCGACGGCATCTGTGGCAGCAGGAATTTGTCCATACAGTGGACAAGCTTTAGGTGACAATGGGGAGCCAAGAGGGCTGTAATGGAGGCTGTAAGGCCTTGTAAAAGGTATGTGGCAGGCAGGTGATAGCGGAGCTCTTTCCTCTAGCTGCTTACCATGCAGCAGCCAAAACCAGAAGCCCAATTGTCACGATTTTATAAACAGTTTTACCTGCTTCAGGTGATGACAGGAATCCATTGGCTGCAACTCGTGGCTGACATCGAGAAGACTCTTTCGCTTGAGATTTGGGTAGCAGTGAGAACTGCCTTTGGTATGGATTTCTGGTAGTGGATCACTGATTGGTTCTGTACCAAACTGGTTACCGGCTGAAGAATAAAGTTGGACCAGACTGGTTACTGGCTGAAGAATAAACCTGGATCAGACTGCTTACAAGCTGATAAATAAAGCTGGAGCGGGCTCGTTACCGGCTGTAGAATAAAGTTGGACCGGGCGGTTACTGGCTGAAGAATAAAGTTGGACCGAACTGGTTACTGGTTGAAGAATACTGCTGGACCGGAATAGTTACTGAGTAAAGAATAACGCTGGACCAGACTGGTTACCAGCTGAAGAATAAAGCTGGACTGGTTATCGGCTGAAGAATTAAGCTGGACCGAACTAGTTATCGGCTAATAATAAAGCTGGACCTGACTAGTTTCTGGCTGACGAATAAAGCTAGGACAAACTGTTTATCAGCTGAAGCATTAAGCTGGACCTGGTAGAGCTCACAGGAGACGAAATGCAGGTCACTTGTCACTAACATAAGTTACACAGGCCCTGGGTGCTTGCAAAGGACCTCCTTTTATACCTAAGCAGGAAACAGTAGGGAGTGTCAGTGAAGATAGTCTCTCATTGGCCACTGCCGTCATGTGATCAAAGGAAAGATGGCTGTGCTCATGCAGGAGACTACGGGGATGCTGGCCTAACACCACCGGACTCTAGACAGCGTGGATCATGCACGGACATTGCCACAGCCTACCAGGAGCCGGAGCCCTACTCTCACAAGACCCGCCGGACCCGCAGTGTCAGTGGTAAGCGCTTAGGATGTGCTGGCCGTGCGTCCTGACAATAATGCTCTGGACACTGCCAAACAAACATATTTCCAAACGCTCAACTCTGCTCAAGCCTTTAACCTCAAGTGACATTTAAATCACTTCTCAACCCTCCCTCACCCATCTCACCAGCCACTATCAATGCACAAGATCTTGCTTCCTACTTCAAGGACAAGATTGATAAGATCTGAGATGAAATAGTATGCTCTTCCTCAGCCACTGACCTTTTCAATTCCCTACCTGAACCCTCAGGCACATTCTCTTCATTTGATCCCACAAATGAAGATGAAGTATCAATGCTCTTTTCATCCTCCTACTCTACTACCTCTGCTCTTGATCATATGTCCTCACAAATAAGTAAAGCTCTGTTTCCTGTGCTCATCCCAACCTTAACTAAAATATGTAATCTCTTTATATCTACTGCAATCTTCCTTCACTATTCAAGCATGCTGTGAAGATACAGGGTTCCAAATCACTCAGACATGGTGGTAGATGAAAAATCAACAGTGGTTTATCGAACACAGTAGGTTATAAACAGTTCAGCACACTTCTGTAATCCAATTCCACATGACAATTCCCACCACAAACTACTGACAGAATATCACTTCTTAAGCCCTGTACACACCGGGAGATTTCTCCCAGAGATGAGTGCTGAGCAATCTAGCACAGAATGCTCAGCACACATCTCTTCGCTGCTCAGCACACAGCGCAATGTGTGCTGAGCGAGGGGAGGAACCGCTCATTTCACCCAGCAGCGAAATAAACGATGTGCTAGATTGTGCCTGCATGCAGGCCAATCTAGTACTGATGATAGCGACGCGCAGGGACGCGCATCGCTATCGCTGTGGGGCATACACACGGAGAGATCCGTGCTTAACTTCTAAGCAATCTGAGCACAAATCTCTCTGTGTGTATGCCCTTTTAGCCTAGGTGCAGAGAATCTCTTACAGCAATACAGAGTCCCACTGTCATGAAGCGGCATATGCGCGCTTACCTGTTGGTGTCTCCCTGGCAGTCTGGTGGGAGTCTGGTGGCTGCAGAAGAGGAGGAGGTTGATCCAGTGACTCTGACGTCGGATCCGGTGCTGGCCACAGGACAGGGCACTGCCATTGTCCCAGCAGTCAGCTGTCTTTTCCAACCAATCACAGGAGCAGCCGGCCATGTGACCTCCTGCTCCAATGGGAGCGGTGCGGGAGGTTCAAAAGAAGTGTCAGGCAGTGTCTCAGTGCCTGAATATCCTCGCTCCCCAGTTGCACGTTTAGGCTCATGCTAGTGCTCAGTCTAACCAGTATAGACAATCTCTAGCTTTAACCGGTAACCAGCCCAGCTCTCAGTACTATCTCTAGCTTTAACCAGTAACCAGCCTGGATCTGTACAATCTCAAGCTTTAAACTGATAACCAGCCTAGCTCACTACCGCTTACCATTATAGCCTATACCAAGCCCAGATTCTAGTTGCGTTACCAGTATACCGGTACCAAGCCTAGATTCTTGTAGCATTTCCAGTATAACCTGTACCAAACCCGGATTCTTGTTGCGTTACCAGTATACCGGTACCAAGCTTAGAGTTCTTGTAGCATTTCCAGTATAACCTGTACCAAACCCAGTTTCCTGTTTCCTGTTGTGCTACCAGTATACCGGTACATAGCCCGCTTTTCTGTTGCGTTACCAGTATACCGGTACAAAGCACGGTTTCCTGTTGCGTTACCAGTTACCAGTACATAGCCCGGTTTTCCGTTGCGTTACCAGTATACCAGTACAAAGCTCGGTTAGTTGCGCATTATCAGAATAATCATTGCTCAGCCCGATTTATTGTGCATTACCAGATTAACCGGTATCCAGCCCGGTTCACTGTGCGGTTTCGAGAACAAGTTCGTTGAATGTTCTAAGTGTATAACCGATACCCAGCCTGGTTCACCACAGAACTACCCAGAGAACTGGTACCCAGCCCGGTTCATTGTGCATTACCAGAATTATTGGAACCCTGCCCGGTTCACCACAGCACTACCCTTATAACTGGTACCCAGCCCAGTTCATTGAGCGTTTCCAATATAACCGGTACCCAGCCTGATTCACTATAGCTTTACAGTTACCATCTGTATCCAATCCAGTTCTCCAGCCTTTCAGCATATCTGCATGGGGAAGACTTACATTCGATCTTCCTTGCTCCGGCCCAGCACCAGATTCTCTTCCCAACCATCGGAAGAATCCCCAAGTGCCCACACACCTAGCCTTGTGACACCCAGATAAATCCAGTATAATAGTTTCCACAGCAGATCCCTGGCAGAATATTACTTCTTAGCCTAGGGTCAGAAAAACATCTCTCTTCAGCTCTTTGGGTAGCTATACTTATACCCCCAGAAGCTTCAGGTTGCAGGGGTGTGTTTTACTTTCTTCTTTGTTTTAGGATCTTAAGGCACAGGAATACATCACACATATTCTAATCAAGGTAAGTACATTAGCCGGAGAGCCACCCTATCTGGCCAGCCTACTATAGGACAATAGGGAGTAAATAAAAGGGACAATGGTCTGTTAGGGATATTCTATTTGTCTAGCAATATCCTTCAGTTGCCTGATGATTCTTGTACCAGCAGCTGGGAGTCAGAAATCAAGACACAAACGCAGTATCTTTGTCAAAGCTGATTCTGAGCTGCACTCGTTCATTTTCTAGCGGTTTATATAGTAAAAAAGTAAATACCTTTACATAACGTCACCAAGAACTTTTGCCAATAATTACACAGTTCCTCAGAACAATACAAAACATTCTAGGAAACATCATAAATTTCTGTATATCAGCAAGTTCTCATGCGTCTCTTTGTTTCTCGTGGTTTTTCCTCAAGGTTGTACGACTGGAACATCCCACCTCTAATTACTGGAGCTTGTTGGCATTGAGACTTGTCTGCCTCATATCTGCTATAAGCTGCTTAAGGTTTAAAACACATATTTTTCTTAGATTTGATTTTCAAGCATCTAATTTAACCCTTACAGTGCCTTAAATGGCTCAACCTTTAAATGAAAGTAAAAAATTGAAAACTGTGGCTAACATAAATACATTACCTAGAGTGAAACAGATAACATAACACAAGTACATACATTACAGTATTAAGGCTGATTCAAAATACAGTATGGGGATGAGCAGGGACATGCTATGGGGAATGAACAAACAGACAAACATAATTTTTAGGGGACATGGGGATAAAAAGCATGTAGTTGATGTGGGAAATGATACATAACTATATTAATTGTCACAGACCTCTCTTTTCCTCACACATGCATTCATTACACCCATTTTGAAAAAAAAAAAATTCTGACCCTTACGGTGTGTACACACGGAGCGATATGGCTCAGTGATTTTGACTATATAGTCAAAATCACTAAGAAAGTTGGTGCATATCGCTCCGTGTGTACACAGCGAGTGATAGCGATCTGCGTCCCTGCCAGGTCACTATGGCTGGTAAACATAAACTGTGCAGGCAAGTCAATTTTCACTATGTCGCTGGAAAAGTAAAAGCATCCCCCTATTTAAATGAGTTAGTCAAAATCACCCATAGCCAAAATCGCTTGCACACTTAGTCAAAATCACTGGTAAAGATAGTCAAAGTCGCCTACTGCCAGTTCAAGGGGAATTGCTCAGTCAAAAACGCTCATAGTCAAAATCACTCCATGTGTATGGACCTTAACTCTCTCTCAAATTACTATCCCATCTCTCATCTCCCATGCCCCTCCAAGCTGCAGTACTTGAAAGATTTGCTTACACTCACCTCACACACACTATCTTAACTTACACAACTTCAGTCAGGCTTTCTTCCCAACACTCCACCGTGGCGTCGAGAGAGGGGGGAGAGGGTACAAATTACCTGGGCCCAGGTCTGATAGAGAGGCCCAGTGGAGGCGCAGGTACACACCTCCTTTGATTAGGACATGCCCCCTGAAAAATACCTGGGCCCAACCAGGCTCTCTACTGCCCTAGCTGGGAGGCATGCCATGTTCCTGTGAGTGGGTTCTACTGATGTGCTAGATATGCCCTCAAACAGGAGTGGCCATGCCCTCAGCATGCTGTGGTCACCCCCCCTCCAGTGGGGGCAGGGGTGCCCAGGAAGTTGTTGTACTGGGGCCCAGAATTTCTCTTGGCTGCCCTGTCCACAGAGACAGCACTGACTAAAGTAGTGAATGATCTTGCCACTGAAAATTCTAAAGGACATTACTCTCTTCTTATTCTTTTAGTGCTCATACAAACACTTGAATCCCTAGGTCTTCAAGACACAGTCCTTTCATGGCTCTCATCCTACCTATCTAATCACTCATTCAGTGTCCGCTTCTCTGAATCCACCTCTTCCTTGATACCTCTATCAGCTGGAGTACTGTAAGGCTCAGCCTTAGGCCCTCTGCTTTTCTCAATCTATACCACATCTCTTTGCAAACTGATCAGCTCTTTTGGATTTCAGATTTCATTATCTGTACACGGATGATGCCAAAATCAACCTACAGTATGCTCCCCGGATTTGTCACCATCTGTATTGGTCCATGTCACTGAATGCCTCTCTACCATTTCGTGTTGGATGTCATCTCGCCACCTCAAACGTAATATTTCCAAAACAGAATTAATTATATTTCCACCGGCCAACAGTAGTTACCTACTTGATATCTCTATCACTGTTGAGAACTCAACAATCAATCCTATCCCACAAGCTCGCTGCCTGCCTTACATAGTTAGATAGTTACATACTTGTTGAGGTTGAAAAAAGACAAATGTCCATCGAGTTCAACCTGTATTATAAAATGTTATATTAATTAAATGCTATATCCTTGGATATTTCTTTCTGCTTGGAATTTATCTAATCCATTTTTAAACTTATTGATTGAATCCACCATTACTACCTTCTCTGGCAGAGAATTCCAAATCCTTACTGCTCTTACTATGAAGAACCCTTTTCTCCATTGTGTATGAATTATTTTTTCTTCTAACCTCAGGGGGCGTCCTCGTGTCCTATGTTGCGTTTTTTTTTAAAAAAAGGTTGTTTGATAAATTCTTGTATTGTCCCTTTATGTATTTATAAATATTAATAATGTCCCCTCTAAAATGCCTCTTTTACAGTGTATACAAAATTAACTTTTTAAGTCTTTCCTCATAATTCAGTGCCTTTAACCCCTTAACTAGTTTGGTCGCTCGCCTAAGAACCTTTCGAGTTCCAAGATATATTTTTTTATAGTGAGGTGCCCAGAACTGTACACAATATTCCATGATTTATACAGTGGCAGGATTAGACTCTCATTCCTTTTCTCCATTGCATGCCTTGACTCTGAATTGTCCTTTGTTCCCCACATTCAATCTGTCTCAAAATCATGTTACACATGCATCTAAAAAACATATTAAAAATACGACCATACCTTACACAAGATACTGCAAAAACTGTAATCCATGTTCTCATTATCTCCCGCAGTGATTACTGCAATAGCCTTCTTACTGGTCTTACCAAAAAAGACTCTCACCACTACAATCCATTCTGAATACAGCTGTGAGGCTTATCTTCCTCACTAGACATTTGTCATGTGCGGATCCGCTCTGTTTGTCCCTTCATTGGTTTCCTGTATTCTACCATATTCAATATAAAATTAATTTACTCACACATACGGCCATTAACCAAACTACACCAATGCACGTTTTTCTTGCTTATCTCAAAATACCTCTTTGCTCTTCACAAGATCTATATCTATTATCCACACTCATTATTCACTCCCATTCATGATTACAGGACTTTCTTTGGGCTGCACCCACTCTGTGGAATGCCCTCTCATGCACTATAAGACTCTCCTCTAGTCTTCAAATCTTCAAGCGTTACCTGAAAACTCACCTCTTCAGCAAGTTTATCAAATTTTGGAACCACCCACATACCCATCATAAACTTGGTATCCGTTCACATGGTCGACCATGTTATGGTCGACAGTCATTAGGTCGACCACTATTGGTCGACATTGACATGGTCGACGTGGACACATGGTCGACACGTGAAAATGGTCGACACCTGAAAGGTCGACACATGAAAAGGTCGACATGAGTTTTTTTAACTTTTTTTTCTTTTGGGGAACTTTTCCATACTTTACGATCCAAGTGGACTACGATTAGAACGGTAATCTGTGCCGAGCTAAGCGGTAGCGGAGCGAAGGCACCATGCCCGAAGCATGGCGAGCGAAGCGAGCCATGCGAGGGGACGCGGTGCACTAATTGGGGTTCCCAGTCACTTTACGCAAAAAACGACACCAAAAAAAGTTAAAAAATTAATGTCGACCTTTTCATGTGTCGACCATTTTCATGTGTCGACCATGTGTCCATGTCGACCATGTCAATGTCGACCAATAGTGGTCGACCTAATGACTGTCGACCATAACATGGCCGACCATTCATACCGGAACCCATAAACTTTTGTATACAATTGCATCCCCACTGTACACATATCCTCACAGTTTCTTTCTCTTTCCCATCCTCCTGACCACTGGCCAACATTGCTGTGTAACCATATCATACAGCCCACCAAGAATCTTTGCAATCTGGTGGACCATTATGCAATGAATAATACCTACCCTTGTGTATCAATGCCTATTTCATAGAGATTGTAAGCTTGTGAGCAGGGCCTTCCTACCTCTATGACTGTCTGTTATTACCCAGTTTTGTTTTATTACTGTTGTTTCCAACTGTAAAAAAACAGAATTTGCTGCATTATATAAGAAACTGTTCATAAATAATAAATAATTATAGCCGATTTTCATACAGTTTTAAATCAGCACCTTAAAAAAACAAAGACCCTACAAGTCTAAAATTTATAAGAATCCATCCATTGGCTTGGGAATGGGGATGGGGGGATGCCATAACTAGGGCAGCAACAGAAAAGATGCCTGAATGCCAATTTACCAATGGTATCTGTTGAGCATATTCTGTTCCTGGCTTCCGGCAGCATGGCCAGTCAGCTAGTGTTGAGTCTAGGGACTGGAACCTGAAGAGTGGAGATAGAGGAGCATGAAACAGAGGATGGCAAACACAGGATTTCTAGAGGGGGGTTTCCAAATGCAATCTGCAAATATCCCACTCTGCAGAACATGGAATACAGTATAGATGATTTATAGTATAGGCTTTATCAAACATAGTTAAATAATATAAATAAGTGGTCGGGAAAAGGTTAAAAATGCTATAATAAATAATTGCACAAACATTATAGAACCAATACTGCACTTTCCAAGCACACATTCTCCCACCTTATGGTAAGGCTCATGTCTCTTCTTCCTGGTAGTTGATCTCTGGTCCAGAGCACTGATTAAGGACTCAAGGGATTATTCAGGTTTCTTAGCAAACCAAAAAAGCACACTAATTGGCAAAACCATGTTGCATTGTAGGTGGGGCAGGTAACGTGCAGAAAGAGTTCGATTTGGGTGTGTTATATTGTTTCTGTGCAGGGTAAATAGTAAATACTGACTGCTCTATTCTTACACTGCAGTTTGAAGTTTAGTTTGAACACACCCCTCCCAAATCTAAATCTCTCTGCACGTTACATCTGCCCCACCTGCAGTGCATCATGGTTTTGCCCATTCGTGTGCTTTTTTGGGTTGCTAACATACTTGAATAAGGCCCTCAGATCCACACACAGCAAACTTGGTAGAAGAAGCTGCTATCACTGGGCATGTGAGGCAGCTCTGTTCTGTCTCTTAGACTGCATGATGTAATGGCAGCTCTAGTAATTGTATTATATACCATTGCTATTGCTGTCATAATTTCGCACTTGCAAGAGTAAGGGGGTTTCTCGGTATCCGGAACCCCCCGCCCCTACCCCCCTCATTTGCCTATGAGGGAGAGAGAGAGCAAATGGAGAAAAAGAGGGAGAGAGGAGGAGGTGAGAGAGTTAATGGAAGACAAGGGAACGAGTTTTTAACAGTGTTACGTAGTCATTATCATTCGACAACCTTCTTCCATAACTCTTGGGAATGTGCCCATATCAGGAGGTTTTGGTGTTAGGTGCTGTCCTTCATCAACTCTCTCCTTCACACCCATGTCACTCCTGATCCCCGGGCCGGCCTATGTGCGAATTTCTCCCACTGGGATCTGGGTGCACATGGACATGCGATCATGCCATTCCTGACCATATTAGTCACAGTATCTATGAAAATCATTCTGACATACTGGGTTTTCAAATCTAAGCCCTCATTATTGGAAGTGCAAAGGAAATTGGTACAGATATTGTATTTTGATCGTAGAACTGCTCTGGTAAACATTGAATCTGGTGTCATTAAATTTTATACTAGATGGGAAAAGTATATTAACTCACTCCCACTTTCCACCCAAGCTTGCATATTTAAGGTCTTTGAATCAACTGAATGGTACCTACTTCGACAGATCTCCTTGCAGTCTTCATCACTATGATTGCTTGTCTGTATACTCTGTTACCCTCCCCTCCTCATTCTCTCCTCTTGTGTCATCACCCCCCCCCCCCCCTTCCTTGTTATAGAAGGTTTTTGGTATTCTTACTGTATTACTCGAAGCTCGAGGAGGCCCTGATTGACTCCTCCCTCCTGGTCTTCGGACATTATTTCTCGACTGTTTGTGCTTACTGTCTCATTGTCAATCCTGATTGTTATGACAGTTTATGCTGACTCACCGTGCATTATGGTTGATTGACTTTCATACGAATACTACTTATCTTTTATCTTCTATACTTCTTTGTACCTTTGTACCTGTTTTTCTGTTATACTGAAAACCCTCAATAAAACAGATTTATATAAAAAAAACTGTTACGTGACCCTAAAGAATTTGTACTTTGTAGCAGTAATGAGAATTTATACTGTAATTAAATGAAGTAGAGAGTTGCACCCCGTATCAAAGTGAGTAGACACAGGTTACAGTCTAGGCCGCAAATAAGCACCAAACTCCAAGAATGCAAGGCAGCTATTTTTAATGGCACAACTTGAATAAGATTAAGCTGAGTAACAGTTTTGCAGGTTGCCTAGATATGACACATGTTGTAAGAAAACTACTGTAAGTATCCCCAGGATTGAAGAGGGTGGAACTATAGCAGATATCTCCTTTCATGACTTGCTCTCTCTTTCCCTTTGATTTGCATCTTGCTCTTGCTTTTCCTGTAGTCAGGACCTAGACTTTCCGAGCTTCGCTAGCAGCTTTCAGTGGACCCTTGGCAAGTTATTCACTGGTTAGTTTTTAATTATTAAATTAATTCATTATAATACATTTATTTTTAATTATTAAAAAAAATGGTTTACTTACATTGGGTATGGGTTGTTGGGTCGACACAACTTAGGTCATTAGGTCGACCACTGAAGGTCAACATGGGCATTAGATCGACATGCACTAGGTCAACATGTACTAGGTTGACAGGTGAAAAGGTCGACATGAGTTTTTGGACTTTTTTTGGTGTTGTTTTCTTCGTAAAGGCACGGGGAACCCCAATTAGTGCACTGTGTCCCCTCGCACGGCTCGCTTTGTACGCCATGCTTCAGGAAAGGTGCCTCGCTGTGCTCTGCACAGGTTACCATTCCCAGTTGTAGTCCACGTGGATCGTAAAGTATGAAAAAGTCCAAAAAATGAAGAAGAAAAATAAAAAAACTTCATGTTGACCTAATGCCCATGTTGACCTTCAGTGGTCGACCTAATGACTGTCGACCTAAGCTGTGTCGACCTAACGACCATATCCTCTTACATTGTAAATGTTACAATTAGGAAAGTAACTAACTCATACAATCATGCGTATGTCTCCCCTCACATTCCATAAATGGTAATGAGATAAACATGTTTTATCCACGTCAGTCAATTTTGTCTGTATGTGACATCGCTTTGTTCCTTTCATCAGTGAATCTCTGAAATACAACTAAACTGTGAGACCAACTTTATCATTTTACAGGTTATGCTATCAGGTGAGCCTCATGAGTGCTAGAATTGGCCACCACTAATCAAATTCTAAGGAGTAAATCTAATTGGCTGGACCTCCTTTGGACCACGCTAGCAGAATCATGGTTTAGAAGTTTGACGCATGAGAGATTCCAATAAAACCATCTGGTATTAATTTGCACAGCTGTAATACATGCTAATAGAATTTTCTTTGAAGTTAGTTACTAAAGTTCAGATTCCAGTGTCAGCTGCCACTGTCACTTTAGCCACAATAATTAGATTCTATTTTGTTTACTGCAACAGGAAACTGTATAGAACTGTGACTACTGTCAATATTATAAAAGTTGAAAAAGGGTCTCATTCTGAGTCAGATGCTGCAGTTTCCATGTGTGCGCCTTTTGCTACTCTTGATTCTGTGACTATATAGCTAAAGCTCCTTCAAGCCCATCCCTGGTGTACAGGAGATGAACACTGAGTGCCTTCAGACACTCAATTAATCACTCAAAGCGTCTTTACACACAACCAAACATCACACCATCAGAACCAGCAAGGTACATTGGGGGTCATTCCGACCCGATCGCTCGCTGCAGTTTATCGCAGCTCAGCGATCGGGTCGGATCTGTGCATGCGCCAGCGCCGTGTGGCGCCAGCGCATGCTGGGCGGCCGAAGGCCGTTGTATTGTAGCGATCGCCTCTGTCTGATTGACAGGCAGAGGCGGTCGCTGGGTGGGAGGGGGCTGGACTGCTGCGTTAAGCCGCCGTTTAGGGGGCACGGTCCGGCCAACACAGGCGTGGCAGGACCGTTGGGGGGAGGGCGGGCCGTGGTGGCTGAGTGACGTCACACGCAGCCGCTGCGACCCGGGCAGCGAGGAGGTTCTCCCGGCTAGCCGCAGGAGCTGCGCTGACCGGGAGTTACTCCTGAAATGCAAAAGCATCACCGCTGTGCGATGCTTTTGCATTTCTGCAAGGGGGGGGGGGGGGGGGGGGGGCGTCACTGACATGCGGGGCGGACTAGCCCTGTGCTGGGCGTCCCCCCTGCATGTCTGAGTACCTGATGGTAGCTGTGCTAAATTTAGCACAGCTACGATCAACTCGGAATGACCCCCATTGTCCATCAGAGTATGGCCTCCATTGTTAGCGATTATGCATCTGAGTTTGCAATCACTTCAGCAACATGGAAGAGCACGCTTATAATCGAAGTGAAACAGAAGGAAAACAGGACACCAATCTAACAAAACATAGAAAACCGAAGAACTAATACCAAATGTGAGTCACTTACTCTTCATATCATTCACCGCCTGATTGTTGAATCTGATTAAATAGCACGGAACTACCTTACTTGGACATTTCAGAAACCATCCATTTTACCAACAAATACTTTTATCTGTATTTTTGTAATGTTTTTTATGCACAGCTGCACCAATGCAGTTTTACCTACAAACACTTAAATGTCCTTTCTGGATTACCATTGCTTTTTAATCCTCACTCACAATCCTCTAATTTCTTAGTCCAAATACATTTATGCACCCACTTTATCTACGCTTTTGATACACTTCAAACTAAATCTACACCCATTGAGCTAACACTGCTTTTCTCACCTGCATTTCTGCAATTCTTCTGCTCTAATTCCCTTACAGCCTGCACTCCTACTTCCATTTTCCCTCAACCTATTTACCTACCTAACACTATGTCAAGGTTTTCTTCTACTCCACACATCACTCAGTGCCTACCTAATCATGTATCTTGCCCCCTGTTCACACCTTTATCCCCCCCCCCCCCCTAGTCTCCTACACCCAGGGGCGGATCCAGAAAAAAATGAAAGGGGGGCACCATGACAGGGAAAGAGGAGAATGTCTGTGGTATCAGTTGTATTTGCACGCACCTTCTGCGCGCGTGCTCACAGAAAAGGGGGGTGGTCTCACTACAAGGGGCATGGCCTCACAAGATATGCAATCCCCATGAACCACACCTCTCATTATAGTCACACTGGGAGGTACATACAAAAAACAAGGCCATTCCACTTACCTGCTTGCCATGCAGTGGGTCTTTTGTCTCCTAGTCGATGACCAATCCTTTCCGGATGACTGTTCCAAGTGATGTCAGCCTGGCTCCTCTCCACAGCCTGTGCATTATAGTCAGTTGTAAAAATAAAATAGAGACAGCATAGTTAAAAAGAAATGTCCAGTTCACAGCACTCCCCCTTCAATAACCACAATACCCCCTCCCCCACCGGTTCCTTCAATGTCCACACCACAGCACTCTCACAGCCCCTTCAATGTCATCAGTACAGTACTCCCCCAACCACGGCACCTTCAGTGTTAACTCCACAGCACTCTCCCACCCTGCGGCACCTTCCAAGGTCAAGTACAGGTTTTTTAAGGGGGTTTCTGTATAAGTATGTATAATATATATATATATATATATATATATATATATAAGTGCAGCAGCACTGAAATGTTGAAAAATTACTTTATGCGTCTGTGATATTTATCCTGAGTTCAGTCCTGAGTGCTGCCGTTGGAGACTATTGTATGGAGCTGTATGCTAAGGTACAGCTTAATACAGAGGGCACCAGGCAAAGTATTTATGGAGATGATCTGAGTGCTCGATTTTTGCTGATTTTATATATATATATATACACAGTACATATATATATATATATATATATACATACACACACATATATATATATATATATATATATATATATAATCCACAAACTGCTGGCACTCTCCAATAATTCAATCTGCTCCAGTACTCGAACATATAACATGTAAATGCCATCCAGGAACCGCACTCAGAGACAAATAATAGCCAAATATGCTTCAAGTTGGCTATTATTTGTCTCCAAGTGCCGTTCCTGGATTGGATAACTATCTATCATCTATCTATCTATCTATCTATCTATCTATCTATCTATCTATCTATCTATCTATCTATCTATCTATCTATCTATATATATACACTCACATATATGCAGACCACCCATATGCATCTTGCACATGTATACGTTTTTACAATGTGTTGTATAGGTAAAGGCGTATTTCCAACGTGGCACCCCCCCAAACACACACACTCACTCAAACAGAAAACTACCCCCTCCCATGCACTCACTAGGACCGCTCTTACCCCCACACACACTTTGACTGAAAACTGACTCCCCCACCACTCAGGCACACACTAACTGCAGACTGTCACTTCCCCCACACAGGCACACACACTAACTACAGACTGTCACTTCCCCCAGAGACACACACTAACTGCAGACTGTCACTTCCCCCACACAGACACACACTAACTGCAGACTGTCACTTCCCCCAGAGACACACACACTAACTACAGACTGTCACTTCCCCCACACAGACACACACACTAACTACAGACTGTCACTTCCCCCACACAGACACACACTAACTACAGACTGTCACTTCCCCCACACAGACACACACTAACTGCAGACTGTCACTTCCCCCACACAGACACACATTAACTACAGACTGTCACTTCCCCCACACAGACACACACTAACTGCAGACTGTCACTTCCCCCACACAGACACACACACTAACTACAGACTGTCACTTCCCCCATACAGACACACACTAACTGCAGACTGTCACTTCCCCCACACAGACACACACTAACTGCAGACTGTCACTTCCCCCACACAGACACACACTAACTGCAGACTGTCACTTCCCCCACACAGACACACACACTAACTACAGACTGTCACTTCCCCCACACAGACACACACTAAGTACAGACTGTCACTTTCCCCACACATACACACTAACTACAGACTGTCACTTCCCCCACACAGACACACACTAACTGCAGACTGTCACTTCCCCCACACAGACACACACTAACTGCAGACTGTCACTTCCCCCACACAGACACACACTAACTGCAGACTGTCACTTCCCCCACACAGACACACACTAACTGCAGACTGTCACTTCCCCCACACAGACACACACTAACTGCAGACTGTCACTTCCCCCACACAGACACACACTAACTGCAGACTGTCACTTCCCCCACACAGACACACACTAACTGCAGACTGTCACTTCCCCCACACAGACACACACTAACTACAGACTGTCACTTCCCCCACACAGACACACACTAACTACAGACTGTCACTTTCCCCACACATACACACTAACTACAGATTGTCACTTCCCCCACACAGACACACACTAACTACAGACTGTCACTTCCCCCATACAGACACACACTAACTGCAGACTGTCACTTCCCCCACACAGACACACACTAACTGCAGACTGTCACTTCCCCCACACAGACACACACTAACTGCAGACTGTCACTTCCCCCACACAGACACACACACTAACTACAGACTGTCACTTCCCCCACACAGACACACACTAACTGCAGACTGTCACTTTTTTCAGTCAGACACACACTAACTGCAGACTGTCACTTCCCCCACAGACACACACTAACTGCAGACTGTCACTTCCCCCACACATACACACTAACTACAGACTGTCACTTCCCCCACACAGACACACACTAACTGCAGACTGTCACTTCCCCCACACAGACACACACTAACTACAGACTGTCACTTCCCCCACACATACACACTAACTACAGATTGTCACTTCCCCCACACAGACACACACTAACTACAGACTGTCACTTCCCCCATACAGACACACACTAACTGCAGACTGTCACTTCCCCCACACAGACACACACTAACTGCAGACTGTCACTTCCCCCACACAGACACACACTAACTGCAGACTGTCACTTCCCCCACACAGACACACACACTAACTACAGACTGTCACTTCCCCCACACAGACACACACTAACTGCAGACTGTCACTTCCCCCACACATACACACTAACTACAGACTGTCACTTCCCCCACACAGACACACACTAACTGCAGACTGTCACTTCCCCCACACAGACACACACTAACTACAGACTGTCACTTCCCCCACACATACACACTAACTACAGATTGTCACTTCCCCCACACAGACACACACTAACTACAGACTGTCACTTCCCCCATACAGACACACACTAACTGCAGACTGTCACTTCCCCCACACAGACACACACTAACTGCAGACTGTCACTTCCCCCACACAGACACACACTAACTGCAGACTGTCACTTCCCCCACACAGACACACACACTAACTACAGACTGTCACTTCCCCCACACAGACACACACTAACTGCAGACTGTCACTTTTTTCAGTCAGACACACACTAACTGCAGACTGTCACTTCCCCCACAGACACACACTAACTGCAGACTGTCACTTCCCCCACACATACACACTAACTACAGACTGTCACTTCCCCCACACAGACACACACTAACTGCAGACTGTCACTTTTTTCAGTCAGACACACTTCCTGCCCAACCAAATGCTTCACACTCTCTCACTAGACTGACTTGAATTAGATGTGATGACTCACCGCAGTCACTGCTCGACACATCACCGACTGTGGCTGTGAGAGGCTCCTCCAGACTGCCACTGTAGTGTAGGGGCAGAGAAGACAGGACGCTCCGCAGTACAGTAGCAGGAGAGTAGCTCGTTGCTGCAGTAGGATGTGCGCAACAGCTCCCCCTCAGTCACCTCCCGTTATTACACTGAATAGAGAGCTCTTAATCAGAGCTCTCCGAAGATCTGTTGTTTAGTGCCGCGGCTCTAATATTACTGACGGAGAAAGCAGCGGAGTGTTGCTGCTGCTCACCTTTGGGAGAAAAACAAGTGCTAGAAATGACAGGGGGGGCACGGGCCTGTGTGCCCCTCCCCTGGATCCGCCACTGCCTACACCTCTTCCTCTCCCCCCTTCTCTGTCTCCCCTCCATCCCTTTGTTTCCTTTCCTGTTACCCCACTTTCATTCACCTCTGCCCCATGGTCTTACTACCCCATGACTCAGCCCTGCTCTCTCCCTCCCTTCCCTGTCATCTCCCCACACCCCCATCCACATCACACTGAACTCCATCCCTGTCCACCTCATGCAGTTTCTCTTCCTAGCTCAGGCACCCGCACCATCACTACTTTGTCATCATCCCTGCCCTCAAAGTTAATCTCACCTCATTGCAACCCTGATAATCTCATTCACATCTCTCCCACACACTCATACTCCCTTGCCTGTGCCCTTTGGAATGCCAGATCTGTTTGTAACAAACTGGTCCCCACTCATGACCTTTTCATTTCCAACTCCCTACACCTACTAGTCATTACTGAAACCTAGATTACTCCCTCTGACACTACTTCTCTTGCTGCTCTCTCTGCTGGGGGCCTCGCATTCACAGACACCCCCTGACCTGGGAATCACCATGGGGGTGGTGTTGAGGTCCTTTTACCTTCTAGTTACTCCTACCAACTCATACCACCAGAACCACCCTTTAAATTCTCTACATTTGAGGTCCATGCTATATGCCTCTTCCAACCAGTTCATGTTAGAGTAGCTGTCATTTACCATCCCCCTGGCATTGCCTCCAAATTCATTGACAACTTTGCTTCCTGGCCTCCTCACTGCCTCTCTTCTGACATTCCCTCTATTATCCTAGGCGATTTCAACATCCCTGTCGATATCCCCACACAATCCCCTGCCTCTAAAGTCCTTAACCTCACCTCTTCACTTGGTCTCTCCCAGTGGACCTCCTCACCCTCCCATGTGAATGGGAGCTCACTGGATCTGGTCTTCACTCACTGTTGTGATATTTCTGATTTTTTTGAGGCTATTGACACCACATTACTTTCCTCCCTGTTTGACTCACTTCTCTCTCCTTTTCTCGCTCTCTCATGCACTGAACAAGCCACTTCCATATACAATGCATGCCTTACTTCTGCTCTTGACTCTATTGCTCCACCATCCACTATTCACCCTCGCAAATTAACACCTCAGCCCTGGCACACCAAATGCACCAAATATCTGCAAAAATGCTCACGTACTGTTGAGGGACACTGGAGGAAATCACGCTCTGAGGCAGACTTCCTCCATTTCAAACGTATCTTCTCATTCTTCAGTGCTGCCCTTTCTCTTGCTAAACAGTCATACTTCAAGAACCTCATCTCCTTCAGTCTTCCAACCCCCGGTGCCTCTTGGCCACTCTCAACTCACTCCTCTGCCCACCTCCACCTCATCTCCCATCTTCACTCTCTGCTCTTGACTTTGCCACTTACTTCAATTGACTCTATATGTCAGGACATCACACCAGACCATCAGCAACCAGCCTTCTCCCATCCCTTACCACCCCTCCCCATCCCTCCCCATCCCTCTCACCAACTCTGACATCTTTCTACCATGCATCTGGTGAGGAAGTCATGGCACTCATTCATTCCTATCCCCTCACCACCTCCCCACTTGACCCTATCCCCTCCCACCTCCTCCACTACCTCTCTCCTTCTGCCTGTTCCCATCTTCTCAATCTCTCCAGCTCATCATGCACTTTCCCCTCTGCGTTCAAGCATGCACTCATCTCTCCTTTTCTTAAAAAAAAACCTACCCTTCACCCAAACACTCTCTCCAACTACCGACCCATCTCTTCTCCCTTTTGCCTCCAAACTCCTTGAGCATATTGTCTACAACCGCCTTACTTCCTTTCTTTCCTCACACTCACTGCTTGACCCATTCCAGTCTGGCTTCCATCCTCTCCACTCCACTGAAACTGCCCTTACAAAAGTCTGCAATGACCTCCATGCTGCCAAATCTAAGGGGCACTACTCTCTACTTATTTTCCTTGACCTCTCTGCTGCTTTTGACACTATGGACCATGCTCTTTTACTGCAAATCCTTCACTCCATTGGTCTGCATGATACTGCCCTCTCTTAGCTGTCTTCCTACCTCTCTGACCGTTCATTCTCTGTCTCCTCTCATGATCCACCTCCCCCTCACTTCCACTAACTGTAGGTGTACGCCAAGGTTCTGTCCTTGGTCCTCTTCTTTTCTCTCTCTATATGTCCTCACTAGGCAAGCTCATTAGTTCTTTTGATTTCCAATATCATCTCTATGCTGATGACACTCAAATCTATCTTTCGTTTCTGGACCTCTCACCTGCTCTCCTCACTCGTATCTCCAATTGTCTCTCTGCTATCTCTGTTTGGATGTCCCAGCGTTTTCTTAAACTTAACATGTCTAAGACCGAGCTGATCATTTTCCCTCCATCCCACATAACCTCACCTCCCACAATCTCATTATCTCCTGATGGCACTACTATCTCCTCTAGCCCCCAAGTGCGCTGTCTTGGAGTAATCCTTGACTCCTCCCTCTCCTTCAAACCACACATTCAGCACCTCTCACAACCTTCCGTTTTCATCTAAAAAATATTTCCAGGATCAGACCCTTTCTGACCCAGGATGCTACTAAGACTCTTAACCACTCACTGGTCATCTCCAGACTGGACTACTGTAATCTCCTCCTGACTGGAATTCCTGACAAATACCTCTCTCCTCTCCACTTCAATCTATCCTCAATGCTGCTGCCCGGCTCATTTTCCTCACCAAATACACTACATCCACCTTTCCTCTCTTACAAGACCTTCACTGGCTCCCCTTCCCTTTCGAATCCATTTCAAGCTTCCCACACTCACAAAGCACTCATCCAGTCCTATCTCATTTACATCTTTGACCTTATCTCCCTTTACACTCCCATATATGCTGACTCTCCTGCCTACTGATTACTTCCTCCCACTCCTACCTCCAAGATTTTTCACGTGCTGCTCCCTTTCTCTGGAATTCCTTACCTCTCCCCCTCAGACTCTCCCTCTCTGCAAAACTTCAAATGGGCTCTCAAGACCCACTTCTTCATCAAAACCCAGCCAAATCTAATCCTAACCCTCTGTTCTACGCTCTCTATGTAACTCTATGTAACCCTCCTGTGTCACCCCTGTCTACCCCTCCCCTTTAGAATGTAAGCCCTCATGAGTAGGGCCCTCTTCCCTCATGTGCTAATCCTTTTTCTTACTTTAATAATCTTTAACTGCACCAAATCCAGCAGTCTTCTGCCACCTGATACTTATCTCAGTGTCATCTTCTGGTGTATCTGTTTATTTACCCTGTACTTGTCCTATATTGTCTTCAACTGTAAGTTACTGTTTTACTGTTTTGATTATTTGTTTATGTACTCTGTAATTGGGTGCTGCAGAACGCTTGTGGTGCCATATAAATAAAGGATAATAATGATAATAATAATACGTACCCATCACCGCGTGTCTGCTTAGAAACCTCCCTGTCACTGCCCAGGAATGGCCAATACATTTTAATTACATTTGAGAGCACGCAACTCAAGCTCAAGTGCGACTCTGTGTGCACGGAATCTGGGCGCATGTGCAATAGAAAATAATCACTCAACTGCATCTGACATTGACTCAGAAACAGGCCCAGAATGCAGTTGCACAGGCAAGTATGGTGAGTATGTGTGTGAGCAGTAATGATATCTTGATAAGCCTGTGAGCATTTTTATTATTAGCATGTTGCACATACAGTATTCAGCTTTCAAAGATAACAACTGTGTATCAGCGGAAGAAAGGGCTAAAACAGGTCCTCACAGGGTGGGAGACTGACAAGTGCATAGGGAAAACTATATACAGATGTAGCCTTGCTAAAGTTACAGGCTAGTTGAGCGTGGCTACATCTGTATATAGTTTTCCCTATGCACTTGTCAGTCTCCCACCCTGTGAGGACCTGTTTTAGCCCTTTCTTCCGCTGATACACAGTTGTTATCTTTGAAAATTGAACATATGCAACATGCTAATAATAAAAATGCTCACAGGCTTATCAAGATATCCTTACTGCTCACACACATCCAGAGCTGCAGCAAGCCAGGTGTGGCAAGTGTGCCCGCTACTAGGACACACGTGTGCATCTAAGTATGCGTGGCCATAGGAATACAAGGGCCGCATACTAAGGTGCAGCTCGGTATACTAAAGGCCCATACACACGGAGCGATATAGCCGAGCGATTTTGACTATATAGTCAAAATCGCTCAGAAAGTTAGTGCATATCGCTCCGTGTGTACACAGGCAGCAATAGCGATGCGCGTCCCCGCTAGGTCGCTATCGCTGAGAAAAATAGACTGTGCAGGCAAGTCAATTTTGACTAGGTCGCTGCACAAGTTAGTTAAAATCGCTCATGTGTTTCGTCCCCAGCGATTTTTCCCAGCGATAGCGATCTTTAGCCACTCCCCGCCGCCCATTTTGGCACCTCAGTGCGCTGAGGCTGAAGAAGATGTCGTGTCCGGTCCGGGGGGGGGGGGAGGAGTAGGCTACAGTGTCGTGTCCGGGGGTGAGGGGAGGCTGCAGTGTCGTATCCAGTTCGGGGGGGCCAGAGGCTGCAGTGTCGTGTCCGGTCCGGGGGGGAGAAAGGAATGGCCGCTCTGTACTGTTTGTCCACTGGCCGATCTGTAGTGTCCGCGGTCCAGGGGAACGGAGGGGAGGAATCGTCGCTTCATAGTGTACGGCCCGGGGGGGGGGGGGGCGGAGAAATGCCCGCACAGTAGTGTCTGCGGTCCGGGGCAACGGAGCGGCCGCTCTGTAGTGTCTGGCGGGGGGGGGGGGGGGGTAGCGCGGCGCAGCGCACACAATGTCCCAGTGGGCCGGAGCTCAGGGGAGCAGCTCCTCTGGCTGATGTCCTGTGAGGGGGCCCACCAGCATGATCAATGGGGGGGGGAGAGAAGGTGTGTTCTGTCTGTCATTGGGGGGGAGAGAGAAGGTGCTGTTCTGTCTGTCGGGGGGGGGGGAGGGGGAAGAGAGAGAAGGTGCTGTCCTGTCTGTCAATGGGGGGGGGGAGAGAGGGAAGGTGCTGTTCTGTTTGTCAATGGGGGGAGAGAGAAAAGGTGCTGTCCTGTCTGTCAATGGGGGGCGGGGGGGGGGGGAGAGAGAAGGTTCTGTTCTGTCTGTCTATGGGGGTGAGGGGTAATGGTACTGTCATGTCTGTCTATTGGGGGGGTGCCGGCGCTATCTGTGTGTGGAGGGAGGGTGGGGGTGCCGGCGCTATCTGTGTGTGTGGAGGGAGGGTGCTGGCGCTGTCTGTGTGTGGAGGGAGGGTGGGGGTGCCGGCGCTATCTGTGTGTGGAGGGAGGGTGCCGGCGCTGTCTGTGTGTGGAGGGAGGGCAGGGGTGCCGGCGCTGTCTGTGTGTGGAGGTAGGGTGCCGGCGCTGTCTGTGTGTGGAGGGAGGGTGGGGGTGCTAGCGCTGTCTGTGTGTGGAGTGAGGGTGTAGGATGTGCTGTCTGTGTGTGGAGGGAGGGTGAAGGATGCGCTGTCTGTGTGTGAAGGGAGGGTGAAGGTACATGCGCTGTCTGGGTGTGGAGGTGCATGCACTGTCTTGTGCGGAGGGAAAGTGGGCTGACCAGGGTGCCTGCGCTGTGTATGGAGGATGTAATATTAAACACTATGTGCGCCGCCTGGCTACAGGGACACACTCAGAGCCATACCACTGTGCAGCCACCCCCCCACCCCCAGACCTGACACTACTGGGACAAAGTGGGCCGAACTCCATCGGATATGTGAGTATTTTTTTTATTTTTTTTTACAGGTACCGCTATTGGATTCTACTGGACAAGGGGACGTGATTGGCGGTGTGGGATGTAAGTAAGTATGTGTGAGTGTGTAAGTGTGTTTAAATTAGTGATGTGCACCAGAAATTTCTCTAACGTCCTTGAGGATGCTGGGACTCCGTAAGGACCATGGGGAATAGACGGGCTACGCAAGAGATAGGGCACTTTAAGAAAGCATTTTTGTTTGGATTTTTTTCTACCTTTTACTACTTTTTCACAGGGAGCACTGCTGGCAACAGGCTCCCTGCATCGAGGGACTGAGGAGAGAGGAGCAGACCTTCTTGTCAAAGATAGGCTCTGCTTCCTCGGCTACTGGACACCATTAGCTCCAGAGGGGGTGAACGCAGGTTCTTACTGGGCGTCCACCCCCGGAGCCGCGCCGCCGTTCTCCTCACAGAGCTAGAAGTACAGAAGACAGAAGTCGTCAGGCGGCAGAAGCCTTCAGCTTCACTGAGGTAACGCACAGCACTGCAGCTGTGCGTCATTGCTCCCATACACCTCACATACTCCGGTCACTGTAAGGGTGCAGGGCGCAGGGGGGGGGGGCGCCCTGGGCAGCAATATAAACCTCTGCATGGCAAAAAGACTATATACATGTACAGGTGGGCTCTGTACATGTATATAAAAGAGCCCCCATCATATTTTACTAAGTTTGAGCGGGACAGAAGCCCGCCGCCGAGGGGGCGGGGCTTCTCCCTCAGCACTCACCAGCGCCATTTTCTCTCCACAGCACCGCTTGAGAGGAAGCTCCCCGGACTCTCCCCTGCTTACACACGGTGAAAGGGTGCTTAAAAGAGTGGTGGGGGGGGGGCACATAATTGGCGGTTTACATATTATACAGCGCTGCTGGGGAAAAACATTTTGTGTTGGTCTGCAGGGTTATTGCGCTGGGGTGTGTGCTGGCATACTCTCTCTCTGTCTCTCCAAAGGGCCTTGATAGGGATACTGTCTTCACGAAAGGGGTTCCCTGTGTGTGTGTGAAGTGTGTCGGTACGTGTGTGTCGACATGTTTGACGAGGAAGGCTCACTTAATGTGGAGGGGGAGTGCTTGAATGTCAGGTCGCCGTCGGCAACGCCAACACCGGAATGGGTGATTATGCTGAATGTCTTGAATGCAAATGTCAATCTATTGCATAAAAGATTAGACAAGGCAGAAGCTAGGGATCAGTCAGGTAGCCAGTCCATGCCTGTCCCTGGGGCGCCAGGTCCTTCGAGGTCTCAGAAGCGCACCATATCCCAGATCGATGACACAGATACCGACTCAGATACTGACTCTAGTGTCGACTATGAAGATGCAAAATTACAGCCAAAGGTGACTAAGGGTATACGGTACATGATTATTGCCATTAAAGAGGTTTTGCATATTACTGAGGAACCCCCTGCCCCTGACACGAGGGTACACATGTATAAAGGGAAAAAGCCTGAAGTCACTTTTCCATCCTCATTTGAATTAAGTGACTTGTGCGAAAAGGCTTGGGAATCTCCGGATAGGAGACCACAAGTTCCCAAAAGGATTCTCATGGCGTATCCTTTTCCACAAACTGATAGGATACGCTGGGAATCTTCTCCAAAAGTTGACAAGGCGCTGACACGTTTGTCCAAAAAGGTGGCACTGCCTTCTCAGGATACGGCTTCCCTCAAGGAACCTGCTGATCTCAGACAGGAAATTACCTTAAAGCACATTTACAATCATTCCGGTACTATTTCTCGACCGGCTATGGCGTCGGCCTGGGTTTGTAGTGCGGTTGTGGCATGGGCAGATTCCTTATCTACGAAAATTGACACCTTAGATAGGGACGCCATTCAAATGACCATAGAGCATATCAGAGATGCTGCCTTGTATATGAGGGATGCTCAGAGAGACATTTGTTTATTAAGCTCCAGAATAAATGCTATGTCTATTTCTGCTAGGCGGCTCTTGTGGACCCGACAGTGGACAGGAGATGCCGATTCAAAGCGGCATATGGAGTCCTTGCCTTACAAAGGGGTGGAGTTGTTTGGAGACGGCCTCTCGGATCTTGTCTCTACGGCTACGGCTGGTAAGTCAAATTTCACGTGTAGCACTGAGCACAGATATGGAGCGTTTTTCAGGCAGAGAACGTATAATACTGGTGGTCACTGGTCAGCAAAACTCTGCACTGTACTCCTCCTATATAATACTGTTGGTCCCCAGTCCTCACAATAAAGCAGTGTGAGCACAGATATATGCAGCACACTGAGCACAGATATGGAGCGTTTTTCAGGCAGAGAACGTATAATACTGGTGGTCACTGGTCAGCAAAACTCTGCACTGTACTCCTCCTATATAATACTGCTGGTCCCCAGTCCCCACAATAAAGCAGTGTGAGCACAGATATATGCGGCACACTGAGCACAGATATGGAGCGTTTTTCAGGCAGAGAACGTATAATACTGGTGGTCACTGGTCAGCAAAACTCTGCACTGTACTCCTCCTATATAATACTGCTGGTCCCCAGTCCCCACAATAAAGCAGTGTGAGCACAGATATATGCAGCACACTGAGCACAGATATGGAGCGTTTTTCAGGCAGAGAACGTATAATACTGGTGGTCACTGGTCAGCAAAACTCTGCACTGTACTCCTCCTATATAATACTGCTGGTCCCCAGTCCCCACAATAAAGCAGTGAGCACAGATATTTGCAGCCACCTGAATAAAACTGAGAGGACGCCAGCCACGTCCTCTCACTATCATTTCCAATGCACGAGTGAAAAATGGCGGCGACGCGCGGGTTAACCGAGCAAGGCGGGAAGGTTCGAATCTGCCTCGGACCCGTGTAAAAAGGGTGAAGTTCGGGGGGGGATTCGGATTCCGAGGATCCGAACCCCCTCATCATTAGTTTAAATACATTTTTGCTTTCACGGTGTGTGAGTTGTGTTTTTATTTGGGTATTTCTCTTGTTGTGAAACTACAGGTACCAGTGGGCCCGTTATTTCCCCGCATGCTGGTACTTGTGGTTCTCCAAGTACCAGCATGTGGGGGAGGCTTGCTGGGACTTGTCATTTTGAAAGGCTATCAGCCTCCCATCCACCACCCACGGATGTGGGTGACAGCCTCGGGCTTCACCCCTGGCCCTTGCGTGGCTAGAGGCGGGGACCCCTTGATTTAAGGGGTCCCCACTCCTCCAGTGTACCCCGGTCAGGGTGACTAGTTGGGGGGGTAATGGCACGGCTGCAGGGACCAATATAAGTGTCCCCCGGCTGTGGCATTATCTCCCTGGCTAGTGGAGCCCGGTGCTGGTTTTAAAAATACGGGGGACCCCTATGTCTTTTGTCCCCCGTATTTTTGCAACCAGGACCGGACGCAGAGCCCGATGCTGGTTGTCTAAATACGGGGGAACCCTACGCATTTTTTCCTCTGTATTTTAACAACCAGGACCGGCTCAGAGAGCCCGAGGCTGGTTATACATAGGAGGGGGGACCCCACGCAATTTTTTTAAATTTTTTTTAGCTATTTAAATACCAGCCACCCTGTAAAATCATCCTATATATGACACTCCCCCACTCATCCCCTTATTTAAATGAGATAGTCAAAATCTCCCATAGCCAAAATCTCTTGCAAAATTGCTGGAAAAGTTAGTCAAAATCTCCGACTGCCAGTTCAAGGGAAATCTCTCAGTCAAAATCTCTCATAGGGATATATTTACTAAGCTCCCGATTTTGACCGAGATGGTGTTTTTTCATCAAAGTGTCATCTCGGGAATTTACTAAACTCAAATCACGGCAGTGATGAGGGCATTCGTATTTTTATTACGGCTGTGTTGTAAAAATACGAATGAATACACCATCGGTCAAACGCGGCTGTTTAGGTATAGAACTCGGTCATTTACTATGCATTCGTATTTGAAATCTCTACCGAGAAAGAGCATTTGCGCTCGTAAAAAAATACAATTCGTAAAAAAACACGGGAAAAAAGTAGACCTGCTTTTGAGAAGCGTGTTTACATGTGTTCCGACTTAATCATTAATCACACCTGGATTTTTGGCCCTTTAAAAGGTGGGCCAGCACATTTGCCAAATCAATCACTCTGAAATGGCTGCTGCCGTGTGTAGCAGTGA
Source organism: Pseudophryne corroboree (assembly GCF_028390025.1). NCBI lineage: Eukaryota > Metazoa > Chordata > Amphibia > Anura > Myobatrachidae > Pseudophryne > Pseudophryne corroboree. The sequence goes on along the minus strand of NC_086455.1, from coordinate 119,290,646 downwards.
ATTTGGTTTTGGTGTGGGATTCCTGAGACTGCTCCATGAGGCTACAAGAAACCAGGGCCAGGAAAGTGAACATGGTCAGCAGGATGTACAGGTGCCGCGGAGGCTGCGCAGGCCTCGCTTTTTTAGGGGGCGTTTGAACTTAAACGCATTGGCCGATGGCCAGGTCATACAGATGTTCAGGCTAAATAGGACCAACATTTTCTGTCTGTATGACCTAGTCAAACTGGACCTAGACCGTGAGACAGCACGCTCTCACTCTGTCTCAGGCCTGCACAAACTCCTGGCTGTGTTGCACTTTATGGCTACTGGCAGCTTTCAGGCTGTGACAGGCGATGTAATAGGAATCTCACAGCCCACCTTTTCAAAATATTTAAATCAGGTGAGGCAAACCATACATACTCCTCTATGGGCCATTTCTGTATTGTGTAATGTGAATTTATAACAGTATATTTGAACAAAGTGCTTAAGACACTCACCTTATATATTTGACTGTACACTCAGGTTTTGGATGCATTTGAACCACACATAGATGCCTCTATCTGCTTCCCTACCCAGGAGTCTCAGTGGCATGCAGTCAGTGTAGTTTTCTATGACCTTGCTGGCATGCCAAATGTGCTGGGTGCCATAGATTGCACACACGTTGAGCTGAGACCACCTAGGGGCAGGCAATATATTTATATAAATAGACATTTTCGCCAATCAACTAATGTCCAGGTGGTTTGTGATGCAAAACTCAAAATTATGAGTGTTGTTGCGGGTTACCCTGGCGGCTGCCATGACTCCTTCATCCTCAGTCAGTCATCCCTCTTTGATAAATTTGAGGCTGGAGAAATGCCGGATGGCTGGCTGCTGGGTATGTACCAAGTATTTGTGTTTTATTTTGTGCTTACCTCAACCTGTATATTATGTTAGCACTGTGTTTGTGCATCAATGTTTTACAATGCTGCTAATCTCTGTTTTTCAGGTGATGGGGGTTATTGCTGCTACTCTTGGCTTCTGACTCCATTGTCCGCCCCTGATTCCCCTGCTGAACACAATTACAATCATGCACATAAGTCTACGTGGAATGTGATAGAACGATGTTTTGGTGTACTGAAATCAAGGTTTCGGTGTCTGGATAAGTCTGCCGGGCTTTTGTTGTATAGTCCCTTAAAGGTGACTAGGATTGTGTTCTGCTGCTGTTTTCTTCATAACATGTGTTTGCAGCAACATCTGCCACATGATGATGTTGATGAAGAAAACAGTCAGCAAGCAGAGAAGTTAGAAACATCTGGCGACACTGTGAGTACAGATATAGGGAGGCAGGTAAGGCAAGACCTGATTTTGGCACATTTTACTGGTAAGTAAATTTGCTTGTGTGCTTTGAACAATTAAGGCACACCAATGTTTTTCAGTAGTAATGTGGCTCTTGTCCCTCTTGAGCTAGTCAGCTGAGTGTTGTTTATTTGCTTGATATGTGTTTATGTCTAACTGTTGGGTATCAGTTACTTAGCTAATTGTATAGCGATTTTGGGAAGTAATTATGTCTTTATAATGTTCAAAGTTTTTTAAACACATTCAAAGGTAATGTTTGCCACAATACTACATAATAATTTAGTATGCACTAGCAACCATTATTGTTTAGCCTATTGTTTGTGTTTGTTGTGTGTCGACTTTCTTCTAAAGCTGTGTTTCAAATGTTACCTCATTAGCACAACATAATGGACATTTAGTATTGTGTGCCAATTAGCCATGCATACATTGACTAACACCAACCTTACAAAATTTTTGACACATAATTATGGCTGTGATGTGGTAAACGTTCATGTTAGTAATGATGCTAGAATATTCCCAACACATGTGAGTGTTAACTCTAAGAAATTTGCTCTTACACTGACAGTTTTTTACACATAACACATTGCACATCAATCACTTTTCACATTTATTACTGTACAACATGTGTTTTCATTACAAATAACTGCTATTGTGTAGACCTAGTTTTGTCAACAATGTGTATCCAGCTGCAGGGTGGACTATTTCTTAGGCTGTTCTTTGGTGGCTGACGTGGGTTTGGTTTGGGCAGTGGAGCGGGTTCGGCTGGATCTTCGAACTGGTGATGAAATTGGGGTCTGTGTAGGTGTGTTGGTTCCTGAGCTGGAACCTTGTTGGTGTTGTGCAAACAAATTAATATTTTGGCTGAGGTTTGCCAGGGTTGCGGTAAGTTGTGTTGTGGCTGTTGTGTTGTTGTCTATGATGCGATACATGGTTTCTGATATAATTTGATTACTTTGAATTAACTGAATGAGGGCCTGTTGATGTCGGTGTTGCTCATCCATTATGCGCTGAAAGGTAACAATAAGTTGGCTGTTATCTGCTCTCATCTGCTCCATACTGTTTGCGACTCTGCATAGCTGGACATTGAGCCTGCTTGTGTTTCTACACAGTCTCGGTAGATGATGGGGCAGACAGGCTAGGTATTGGGTGTGTGTGCGTAGGCAATCAATATTCTGTGCCTGTTGTTGGTTCCTTGTTGACCAAAAGGATGGCTCAGGTTGGTGGGGTGGAGTTGTTTGGCTCAATTGTGGGTGTGGTGACATTTGAGGTGGCGGGGTACTTTCCTGAGGCGTGCTTGGTTGGTGAACATCTATTGCTTGCAGTTGGATGGTGTATGTTTCCTGTTCAGATTCCTGCTGGGCTTCCGGCGGCATGATGTCTGGTTCTGTATGGGATTTAAGGGGACAACATTTGAGTGTTTTTTTAAATTATGTTGGTTTTGATATTTAGTTTAACTTTCTAGACTTGTTTGTCAAACATTTTTCTTTAGCAAATTAGGATGTTCACCTACACTCGTATACACAATCAAAAAGTCAAATTGTGATGGTTTTTATGTTGTCAAAAATGACTTCAAAACAAAAGTGGACACATGTTTGACAAATAACACACTTACGAAACAAACAGACAGAGGTATAAAGTTAACAACATGAAAAAAAGTGATTTGTCACCCGCCATATCGTACAACCATTAAAATATAAAACAGTAAATGACAATATGAATTCTATTACCATTGTGAAAGGGTGTGAAACTACCTGAAGCTCAATATTTTACTATTTAAAAAAAAAAAAAAAACTACTGTAAGGCGCAAGAAAACACTTTATTTTTTATTTAAAAAAAAAATGTATTTTGAATTTAAACAATTAGCAAGCCATGTGCTTGCTGCTGTGGATAAGTACTATGATTATTAATTTTTTTGGCTGATGTGTAATTTGTGTTTTGTGTTTACTCACCAGACAGCTGAGGGGAATGTGGACCCTGTGATTGAGTACTCTCCAAAATGTGTTCTGGTGGCTGAGGCAACACAGTAGAAATATGACGTGGGGGTGTGCTTAATGCTGGTGTTGGTGCGTCGTCAGGATAACGTCTCTTGCTAGGCCTGCTCGTGTGGCTGCCAGACCCCTGTGAAGGACGTCTTTGTGGACTGTGATGCGATGTTGAAGTTCCTATGGATTATTGCAAACATCAGACTTATTTTTTTTTTTTTGTGGTGGACACATTAACAGGTGTCATTTTTGCGTTACCTGTATCGCCAGCATCCACAGCTCTTGACAGTGTTGCTTGTGTTCTGGAAGTGGAGGCTTGCTTTCGTACTGTAAAAATGATACATTGGTGTTTATGACCTTTCATTACAGTGTGTACTTTTGTAAGCAGCAACATTTAGTGATGTGGACATATGTTTAACATTATGGGTACAGTTTCTAACAATAAATGTTGAAACAATGGTTTGGTTCATTTTTTGTAAACAGACTAATGTGGTTCCATTTCCAAAGACATAAACATAGCCAAGTAGTCTAATTTTCCAGGGCCAACAGCTGAATATACACACATGTATTAACATATATTTTACATAATTACATTTATGAGTATTTTTAAATTAAAAAAAAAAAAAACGGATTTTTTTTTTATAACATTTAAAAAAAACATACAATACTTAGCCATCTACACTAACATATTGGCCACAAAGACAAGTAAAAAACAGCAGACATTAAACAAAATTCACAAAAAAAACAATACTACCTAACACCTCACTATACAAACACAAAATATATTAAAAACACACAGAAAAAGATAATCAATTTAGAACATAAAAATATATTAACAATACAATATCATTTTAAAAATACTAATTAGACATAAACACATATGCAGATATAACAGATTATTAAAAATACACTCACCATCAGGCCTAGGACGATCCGAATCCCACACATTAGTCGCACCAACAACTTCATGCGGAATAAGGGTCCGCACAGGTTCCTCCCACTCCCGATAAGACGCTATAAAGGGATGGCCACCCCCTGTTTGCCTGGCTGACTTAGCCTCCTTTGCCATCTTGGCCTTGACACGGCGCTTGATGTCGTAGAATCTCTTCCGACACGTGTCCTCGGTCCTCTTCACCACACCCTCACTGTTTACTGCCGCTACTACCTTCCCCCACAGAACAGTTTTCCTGCGCGAAGGCACCTTGCCCGCATCACGCCCAAACAGTTGGCGATGATGGCGCATCAACTCATGCACCAAAGCCATATTTTCCGCAAAGCTAAATTTAACATTTCTGCCCGTCTTGGTAGTGGTGCGTGGCTGCAGAGCAACACCACCATCACTGTCACTATCACTCGAGGCCACAGCAGCAACCTCACCCTCCTCCACCTCACTCACCTCCTCCACCTCACTCACCTCCTCCCTCTCACTCAACTCCTCCCTCTCACTCAACTCCTCTCTCTCACTCACCTCTGACTGGGACATAATAATGACAAACAACAAATAACACTAATAAAAAAAAACCACAAAACACACTCCTCCACTACCACTGCACACCAACCACACACACACACACACACACACACACACACACACACACACACACACACACACACACACACACATGACAATAGACTGAAAGTAAAATGCACAAACACTAAAAATGACACAAACTTTTAAGAGACCACACAACAATTACCACAAGACTACTTACACACACAATACAGCACTCAACAATCGCAAGAAACCACCAAAACCGACCAACAAATCACCAACTTCAAAACACCAACTTCCTCTCACCTCTCCACTAGCTAAACCCACGAGGTGCGGCTGGTTGGGGGCGTTTTTATACTAATGAGCACAGACACTCCTCCATGACAAACACAACCAATCACGGACGAGTGACGAAAACGAAAGTAAGAAAATAACGCGGCCGGGAAGGTTCAAAAACACTGCCGTGGAATTTAAAGATACGAATTCGTAAAAAAACACACAAAATACGTCCGGGAAAACAAGAGTCGGCTGCGAACACATATAAAAAAATACGAAAACATAAATTACGAACGCTTAGTAAATGAGCCGTAAAAAAAAACAAAAAGTTGCAAATTCACACTACCGATGTCAGTTGCGTTTCAATTTCAAACAAATTCTGAACATTACGAATCTTAGTAAATATACCCCATAGTCAAAATCTCTCTGTGTGTATGCACCTTTAGTTGCACGTAGAGATGTGCACTGGAAATTTTTTGGGTTTTGTGTTTTGGTTTTGGATTCGGATGCGTTTTGGCAAAACCTCCCTGAAATTTTTTTGTCGGATTCGGGTGTGTTTTGGATTCGGGTGTTTTAAAAAAACAAAACCTCAAAAATAGCTTAAATGATAGAACTTGGGGGTCATTTTGATCCCATAGTATTATTAACCCCAATAACCATAATTTACACTAATTTCCAGTCTATTCTGAACACCTCACACCTCACAATATTATTTTTAGTCCTAAAATTTGCACTGAGGTCGCTGGATGACTAAGCTAAGCGACCCAAGTGGGCGGCACAAATACCTGGCCCATCTAGGAGTGGCACTGCAGTGTCAGACAGGATGGTACTTAAAAAAATTAGCCCCAAACATCACATGATGCAGAGATAAATAAAAAATAAAAAAAAGAGGTGCAAGATGGAATTGTCCTCTCTCCTTGCACAAACTGGCTCTACAGAGGCAAGATGTCCACCTCCTCCTCATCGTCTGATTCATCACCCCTTTCACTGTGTACATCCCCCTCCTCACAGAGTATTATTAATTCGTCCCCACTGGAATACACCATCTCAGGTCCCTGTGTACTTTCTGGAGGCAATTGCTGGTGAATGTCTCCATGGAGGAATTGATTATAATTCATTTTGATGAACATCATCTTCTCCACATTTTCTGGAAGTAACCTCGTACGCCGATTGCTGACAAGGTGACCGGCTGCACTAAACACTCTTTCGGAGTACACACTGGAGGGGGAGCAACTTAGGTAAAATAAAGCAAGTTTGTGCAAGGGCCTCCAAATTGCCTCTTTTTCCTGCCAGTATACGTACGGACTGTCTGACGTGCCTACTTGGATGCGGTCACTCATATAATCCTCCACCATTCTTACAATGGTGACAGAATCATATGCAGTGACAGTAGACGACATGTCAGTAATCGTTGGCAGGTCCTTCAGTCCGGACCAGATGTCAGCGCTCGCTCCAGACTGCCCTGCATCACCGCCAGCGGGTGGGCTCGGAATTCTTAGCCTTTTCCCCGCAGCCCCAGTTGCGGGAGAATGTGAAGGAGGAGCTGTTGACGGGTCACGTTCCGCTTGACTTGACAAGTGTCTCACCAGCAGGTCTTTGAACATGTGCAGACTTGTGTCTGCCGGAAAGAGAGATACAATGTAGGCTTTAAACCTAGGATCGAGCACGGTGGCCAAAATGTAGTGCTCTGATTTCAACAGATTGACCACCCGTGAATCCTGGTTAAGCGAATTAAGAGCTCCATCCACAAGTCCCACATGCATAGCGGAATCGCTCCATTTTAGCTCCTCCTTCAATCTCTCCAGCTGCTTCTGCAAAAGCCTGATGAGGGGAATGACCTGACTCAGGCTGGCAGTGTCTGAACTGACTTCACGTGTGGCAAGCTCAAAGGGTTGCAGAACCTTGCACAACGTTGAAATCATTCTCCACTGCGCTTGAGTCAGGTGCATTCTCCCTCATTTGCCTATATCGTAGGCAGATGTATAGGCTTGAATGGCCTTTTGCTGCTCCTCCATCCTCTGAAGCATATAGAGAGTTGAATTCCACCTCGTTACCACCTCTTGCTTCAGATGATGGCGGGGCAGGTTCAGGACTGTTTGCTGGTGCTCCAGTCTTCGGAACGCGGTGGCTGAATGCCGAAAGTGGCCCGCAATTCTTCAGGCCTCCGACAGCATCGCTTGCACGCCCCTGTCATTTTTAAAAAAATTCAGCACCACCAAATTCAATGTATGTGCAAAACATGGAACACGCTGGAATTTGCCCACATGTAATGCACGCACAATATTGGTGGCGTTGTCCGATGTCACAAATCCCCAGGAGAGTCCAATTGGGGTAAGCCATTCTGCGATGATGTTCCTCAGTTTCCGTAAGAGGTTGTCAGCTGTGTGCCTCTTATGGAAAGCGGTGGTACAAAGTGTAGCCTGCCTAGGAACGAGTTGGTGTTTGCGAGATGCTGCTACTGGTGCCGCCGCTGCTGGTCTTGCTGCGGGAGGCAATACATCTACCCAGTGGGCTGTCACAGTCATATAGTCCTGAGTCTGCCCTGCTCCACTTGTCCACATGTCCGTGGTTAAGTGGACATTGGGTACAACTGCATTTTTTAAGACACTGGTGACTCTTTTTCTGACATCTATGTACATTCTCAGTATCGCCTGCCTAGAGAAGTGGAACCTAGATGGTATTTGGTACCGGGGACACAGTACCTCAAGCAATTCTCTAATTCCCTGTGAATTAACGGTGGATACCGGACACACGTTTAACACCAACACAGCTGCCAAGACCTGAGTAATCCGCTTTGCAGCAGGATGACTGCTGTGATATTTCATCTTCCTCGCAAAGGACTGTTGGACAGTCAATTGCTTACTGGAAGTAGTACAAGTGGTCTTCTGACTTCCCCTCTGGGATGACGATCGACTCCCAGCAGCAACAACAGCAGCGCCAGCAGCAGTAGGCGTTACACTCAAGGATCCATCGGAGGAATCCCAGTTAGGAGAGGACTCGCCAGACTTGCCAGTGACATGGCCTGCAGGACTTTTGGCGTTCCTGTCTAAGGAGTAAATTGACACTGAGGGAGTTGGTGGTGTGGTTTGCAGGAACTTGGGTACAACAGGAAGGGATTTAGTTGTCAGTGGACTGCTTCCGCTGTCACCCAAAGTTTTTGAACTTGTCAATGACTTCTGATGAATGCGCACCAGGTGACATATAAGGGAGGATGTTCCTAGGTGGTTAACGTCCTTACCCCTACTTATTACAGCTTGACAAAGGCAACACACGGCTTGACACCTGTCCGCATTTCTGTTAAAATAATTCCCCACCGAAGAGGTGACTTTTTTTTGTAATTTGACCAGGCATGTCAATGGCCATATTCATCCCACGGACAACAGGTTTCTCCCCGGGTGCCTGACTCAAACAAACCACCTCACCATCAGTATCCTCCTTGTCAATTTCCTCCTCAGCGCCAGCAACACCCATATCCTCATCCTGGTGTACTTCAACAGTGACATCTTCAATTTGACTATCAGGACCTGGACTGTGGGTGCTCCTCCCAGCACTTGCAGGGGGCGTGCAAATGGTGGAAGGCGCCGTCCAGTGTTGAGAAGGTCAGGCATTGCAACCGACACAATTGGACTCTCCTTGGGGATTTGTGATTTAGAAGAACGCACAGTTCTTTGCTGTACGTTTGCCATCTTAACTCTTTTCAGTTTTCTAGCGGGAGGATGAGTGCTTCCATCCTCATGTGAAGCTGAACCACTAGCCATGAACATAGGCCAGGGCCTCAGCTGTTCCTTGCCACTCCGTGTCGTAAATGGCATATTGGCAAGTTTACGCTTCTCCTCAGACGCTTTTAATTTAGAATTTTGGGTCATTTTATTGAACTTTAGTTTTTTGGATTTTACATGCTCTCTACTATGACATTGGGCATCGGCCTTGGCAGACGACATTGATGGCATTTCATCGTCTCGGCTATGACTAGTGGCAGCATCTTCAGCACAAGGTGGAAGTGGATCTTGATCTTTCCCTATTTTACCCTCCACATTTTTGTTCTCCATTTTTTAATGTGTGGAATTATATGCCAGTAATATATCAATAGCAATGGCCTACTGTACTGTACTATATATGTATACTGTTGGTCACCAATATGCTGCACTGTAATACTATATATACACTGCTCACAAAAATGCAGCACAGATATGGAATGGATACTTGCAGTGGCACAGAGCTGCAAGATACAGCAATGGCCTACTGTACACAACTATATACTGCTGGGTCACCAAAATGCTGCACTGTAATACTATATATACTGCTCACAAAAATGCAGCACAGATATGGAATGGATACTTGCAGTGACACAGAGCTGCAAGATACAGCAATGGCCTACTGTACACAACTATATACTGTTGGGTCACCAAAATGCTGCACTGTAATACTATATATACTGCTCACAAAAATGCAGCACAGATATGGAATGGATACTTGCAGTGACACAGAGCTGCAAGATACAGCAATGGCCTAATGTACACAACTATATACTGTTGGGTCACCAAAATGCTGCACTGTAATACTATATATACTGCTCACAAAAATGCAGCAAAGATATGGAATGGATACTTGCAGTGACACAGAGCTGCAAGATACAGCAATGGCCTACTGTACACAACTATATACTGTTGGGTCACCAAAATGCTGCACCGTAATACTATATATACTGCTCACAAAAATGCAGCACAGATATGGAATGGATACTTGCAGTGACACAGAGCTGCAAGATACAGCAATGGCCTACTGTACACAACTATATACTGTTGGGTCATCAAAATGCTGCACTGTAATACTATATATACTGCTCACAAAAACCGAACCCGCTCATCTCTAGTTGCACGCATGCCTAGATGCGACATGTGTGCCCGTGTGGCTATGTCGCAGGCTGGATATGCATGGCTACATCTGTACATTTCTACTGTAAATAAGTTTGCTAGCCCTTTACAATTTTGTGAGTGCAGTATCTGCATAAATGCGACAATAAATGTTCCAAGATCATTATCTAAATCATACAGATAGATTTTCCCTGATGAAGCTAACACTCAGAGTTGGATTGTTTGGTCACCATATTACTGGACTACACTGCATTCCACACTACCAGAAAGAAGGTGGCATGCTGGAAATCCCTTCAACTACCGAGGAGTGGCTCAGTTCTATGGTGGTCATTCCCAGTTGATCGCACGTAGCAACTTTTTGCTGCTGGTGCGATCAACTTGACGCCGCCTATGGGGGAGTGTATTTTAGCATAGCAGGGCTGCGATCACTTGTGCAGCCCTGCTATGCTAAAAAAAGTTTCCTGCAAAACAAGACCAGGGTCAGACTTACTTACCCTGTGCGACGGATCCAGCGATAAAGGTCCCGAGATTGACATCAGACATCCGCCCTCCAAACGCCTGTACACGCCTGCGTTCGGATCTCCACACCCGGAAAACGGTGAGTAGACGCCCCAGAACGCCTCCTCGCTGTCAATCTTCTTGTGATGGCGCTAGCGATCACTTTCTTCTTTGTTCTGACCGCTGCCCGGTGACAGCCGTCTCCGGCCAACGACGCGCGTGCGCTTTGTGCCCGCCGCGCATGCGCAGTTCCGACCCATTTGCACCGCAGCCAAGGACCGCTGCGTGCGAACGGGTTGGAATGACCCCCTATGGACCTTATTCAGGTTCAGTAGCAGATTCTGCTAAATACCAGAATCTGCTACTGCTTCTTATCACATGCTGGGGGCCGCCCAGCACAGGGCAAGAACGCCCAGCATGCTAATAGGCGGCCAGCAACGCGATCGCACCGCCGTGTCTAAAATTAGGGGCGACTCCCTGCTTACGTAGCCAGGGCCGGCAAGAGAAATCTTGGGGCCCGGTACACCAATCTCTCCTGGGCCCCCACCCTGCATATACACACACACACACACACACACACACACACACACACACACACACACACACACACACACACTGTATATATATATATATATATATATATATATATATATATATATTATACAGTATATATGGTACAGTCAGAGAGAAAAATACAAGTAAATTCTTCTTTTCATTAAATGTAAGGAAGTTGTCTGAAGTTCACTCATGCCGATCATACATTCCAGGGCTGGTCATTGCTGCTTGGGGGGGTTCTGCAGCTGGAGGTCTCACTCAGGACTCTGAGAATTTTAAAAATCTGGCTTTTTCAGTCTTTGGGTGGAATTCAAATGTTTTAAAAGTCGGTTGGGTGTCTGTGTTTTTATGTCAATTAGGAAAAAACAGACTCCCAACTGACTTTTCAAACATTTTAATCTCCCCCTTTATGTGGATCTGGCCCATGTAGCTCCACCCACATTGTAGCTCCACCTACAATAGCAACAGTGAGGGGCGCCAATATATATATATATATTTGCTTACCAAAAAATTAGGCTTGAGCCGGCCCTGGGTGTGTGCATTTAGGAAACTCCACCATTGCAGTCCATGTTTTAAGGATATCAATTGTAAAGCGCAATAGAATTCGCTGTGCTATATAAGAAACTTAATAATAAATAAATAGCCATGCTTGAACACAGGGGACTTAATTAGTACCTCTGTTAATTTGATTGAACTATCTGGACTCAAGCATGGATATCCTTAAAACCTGGACTGTAATAGCGGAGTCTGGAAAACTCTGCTTTATGAGGTTAAGCAATAGTAAAGAAGAAAGAAGGATTAATGAGGGCTAGATGGAAAAGACAGAAGAAGAGAAAGGGAAAAACAAAACAATATGAAAAAAAAGTTAAAAAAGATAGAAAAAAGAGTGGAAGGGAAGGATTGTTTTGCATTCAGTAGTGTCTTTCTCTGTAGTCATTGGTATGCTACTAGCTACAAAAGCCATGATTAACCAACTGTGGAAATTGTCCAATCCTCCATCACTTGATTAAAAAAAAAAAAAAAAAGAGACAACTCTTTCTGCCACAAAATGGAGGCCCTTCACTATTAGCAGAAGCTTGTATATTTCATACTGCGTAGTGTGATCAAGGGTTAAATCAGTAAGGCATGTGTAAGGTGTGTGTGACCTTTAACCTGCTGATACAGATTAATATTATGGGGGGGGGGGGGGGGGGCAGATATAACATTTGCAGAGAGAGTTAGATTTGGGTGGGGTGTGTTCTTACTGAAATCTAAATTGCAGTGTAAAAATACAGAAACAATATAACCCACCCAAATCTAACTCTCTCTGCAAATGTTATATCTGCCCCCCCCCCCCCCCCCCCCTGCAGTGCACATGGTTTAGCCCAACTGCTAACAAATTTGCTGCTACGATCAGGTCTGAATTACCCCCTATGTTGTATACAGGGCAGCCAAGAGAAATCCTGGGCCCCAGTACAACGACTTCCTGGGCCCCCCTGCCCTCACTGGAATGGGTGTGACCACAGCATGCTGCGGGCATGGCCACTCCTCTTTGGGGGCGTGTCTAGCACATCAGAAGCACCCACTCATAGGAGCATGGCATGCCTCTCAGCCAGGTCAGTAGAGAGCCTGGCTGGGCCCAGGTACTTTTCAGTGAGCATGGCCTAATCAAAGGAGGCGTGGACCTGGGCCCCTCTATCAGACCTGGGCCCAGGTAATTTGTACCCTCTCCCCCCCTCTCTCGACGCCACTGGTTGTTTACGATGAACTTTTCCTAACCTATGTTTTTTTTCCTGCTGTACCAGAAAAATTAATTAGAGGTAAATTAAGAAAAATAATAATAAGAAAAATAATAAGAAAAATACAGCTAGGGTTAAACTTTGGGATCAGTTGTTTCTAATGCTATACCCAGTTTAACAGGGAGAGTGAATATAAGGCCCTACACACTGGCCGACATCACTGCACGATAGGAACGATCTCGTTCATTAATGAACGAGATAACGTTCATATCGTGCAGTGTGGAGGCACCAGCGATGAACGATGCGCGGCCCAGCGCTCGTTCATCGCTGGTGCCATGTCGGCTGTGCATGCAGGCCAATATGGACGAGTTCGTCCATATTTGCCTGCACGTCTACTGCGCCTGGTGACAGGGGGAGTGAAGAAACTTCACTTCCCCCGTCACTGCCCCCCCCGCCGCCGGGTCGGCCGTATCGGCCGTCGGACACCTCGGCGGCACATCGCGTAATGTTTAGGGCCTATTAGAAAAACACAGTAATCAGAAGGGAGAGGAAAACAAGTAAATTATATACAGTATATAATATCCTGACAGGAGCAGATTCAGTGTAAGTGCTCCGGGACATGTGCTACCAGTTTAATTTTTCGGAGATCATACACTAATTGTTTAAAATCTGTATAGTTAAAAAAAAAAAAAAAAAATGGGGCCCACAAACTGCAAACCTAAAAAGAACTATTTTTTTCAAATTAAACATCAAAACCATTTTAGCAGTCTCACTAATCTGATGCAGACAAATTAACTGTTACGCCTAATTAGCCCAAATTGTTAGTGAATATCCTTCGACCCAAAATGCAGGCTTGACATCATTGGAGGACAATTAAAATTAACTGACTGCGAGGCGTTTAGATTTAGGGAAGGTCATATTTTTCACATTACAGGGAAAGCAGGAGACATATTCTATCTTTTTTTCCCCCCCCAATAATTTTTATATGTTTTGTAAAAACATCTATAACTATGCTGATTTAGTTTTAAGTTAAGCTATTTTTGTGATGTGTTTTTGTATATTTTTGTCTTTATTCAAATATAAATCCTCTGAACGTTTGCAAATGACATATGGTTCAAATTATGGACAACAAAAAGCAGTGAAAAGAGCGGAGAAGTGAGTCATGTGGAGAAGTTGCCCATGGCAACCAATCAGCTGCTCTGTATAATTTTCTAGTATGCACAGTATAAATGTTACTTCAATACTGATTGGTTGCCATGAGCAACTTCTCCACTGGCTCACTTCTCCACTCTTTTCACTGCTTAGTATATCTCCCCCTAAGTGAAATAAGACACAAAAAATACATAAGGAAATGTGATTAGCCATCAAGTATTGAGAAGTTTGCATATATTAACCTGATTTTTACATTTTTGTTGCCCGAAATTTTAATTTTTCAACTTATGATACTGCTCCTTATGCCAGACCTAGTAAACTTTGACAAAGGGTCCATCCAGCCCAATATTACATTTGGTTATCGTATTGGCATTAATATGAAAACAAAGGGATTATATTTTTTGTGGCAAGTTATGACTGTCACTGTAACATTACTATAGCACACCTTCTAAATGTAGGGCCTGATTCTGATTCAAACACTTCTGCGGCCGCAACACTGTGCTTAATTTCATATGCTAATGTAGTAATGTAGTTCAGTGCGTATACAGTATATGCGAGAAAGTGTAGATGGCACTTCTATACAGTACCTAGGTATTTCTATTTCTATTGGAAATTTTTAATATTGAGTGATTTTAACACAGATCTCTCCTGCGCTGAACTAATACCCCTTTCCCATCGCACAAATAACCCGGTATCGACACGGCATATTGCAGTGTCGACACGGGTCAGTGTACGATGTGAAAGCACTTTGCCCCAATTAGCGGGTCGCCTGACCCAGTAATTTAACCCGGTATATAAGAAGGGTTATTTTCCGGGTTAAATACTGGGTCAGGCGCAGTGTGAATGGGAGCCGTGTCGACGACACGGCTCCCATTCACAGCATAGGGAGAGGCGGCACAGGAGATGAGCTCATCTCCCAGCGCCGCCTCCACCCTCGCCCCTGCTGCTGCTGCGCCTCCCCCCCTCCCCACCTGATGCTATGGTGACCGACCGGTCACCAGAGCAAATGCCGGATCCCACCCGGTAAGGACACGTTTCTCTTCCTGGGTGGGATCTGACATTTGCGATCTAAAAGCGGTATAAGTAATGCAGAAAAACAAACTCCCATTATTTTAAATGGTGACTGCAGTCAGGAGGGTATCCGATTCTTAGGTTGACAGCACATAGGTCGACACTCATTAGGTTGACAACTATTGGTCGACATGCATTAAGTCGACATGGAAAAGGGTCGACATGAGGTTTTTTTTTTTACATTTTTTCTTTTTACATTTTCATACTTTATGATCCATGTGGACTACAGTTGTGAATGGTAAGCCCGAAGCTCGCGAGCCATGCGAGGGGACATGATGCACTAATTGAGGTTCCCGGTCGCTTTACGCAGAAAACGGCACCAAAAAAACATATAAATCTCAAGTTGACCTATTTCCATGTCGACCTTTTCCCATGGCGACCTAATGACCATGTCGACCTATTTCAGATGTCGACCTAGTCACTGTCGACCAATAGTGGTCGACCTCCTGACTGTTGACCCTATGATCCACACCCGTCAGGAGCAAGTTACCAAGCTCCTAAATGATTAGCTTTAGTCATTGTAGGCAACGTATAGGGAGGTATTCAATAAGTATCGAAATCACTGCAATTTACTGCGATTGCTGTTTTCACCATTTTTGCATTTTTTCTTCTTGTAAAAACTGACTTTTTGCTGGTATGCGTACTCCCGTGATTCGCCCTATTCAAATGCAAATGAACGATTACCGTGAAAATTGGTGCCGAAAATGGAAAAGTGAAAAATGGTTAAATCTGTCCGTATCAGATAACAGTATAAAAGTTTATTATTGGTTATAAAAAACGTATTTCTGGTACTTAAATTGGGTCAGATAGCTGTTATATGCATTTTTTTTATCTAAATGTAAAAAATTATAGAAAGCTATTTTTTCAGCAAAATAAGTGCTAACATTAAACTTTGGGTACATAAAAATGGGTATAGTATATAGGGGGTAATTCCAAGTTGATCGCAGCAGGAAATTTTTTAGCAGTTGGGCAAAACCATGTGCACTACAGGGGGGGCAGATATAACATTTGCAGAGAGAGTTAGATTTGGGTGGGTTATTTTGTTTCTGTGCAGGGTAAATACTGGCTGCTTTATTTTTACACTGCAATTTAGATTTCAGTTTGAAAACACCACACCCAAATCTAACTCTCTCTGCACATGTTATATCTGCCCCCCCTGCAGTGCACATGGTTTTGCCCAACTGCTAAAAAATTTCCTGCTGCGATCAACTTGGAATTACCCCCATATTTGGGTAATTTAAAAAAAAGTGGAAACAAACCGATTACTGTCTAAAAACACTTGTCCCACTCATAAATCACCCCAATATACCTGTCCTATACCGTGTACCCCAATTTCCATCATATTGCATTTTTCACCCCAAAAATGACATGTCATTATTGGACAGTTAAAAACAATTAAAAGCTTCTAAGTGCCTAATTAGTCATTCTGCGGGCATATCAGTGGTTCAGAACATAATCCTGACATTTTTAATTTAAAATAGGGATTTTACACAAGTTTATCACCTGGTCAGAGATGGTGAATTAAAATGTGTGGTAAAATTACAGCAAAAACGTTTTTTTGCTAACAATTGAATAGATGCTTTTGCAAATTTACAGCGATTTGCAGTAAATTAGCATTTCTGCAGCGGGGTACACTGGTATTCCACAGGGAATAACATTTGGGTGTAGAGTTGGATCTTGATCCAAGGCACCAACAGGCTAAAGCTTTGAGTGTTCCCAGGATGCCTTGCACCGCCTCCTCTATATCCCTGCCTCCAGTGCAGTGCAGGTAACTAACAGGGAGGGCTGCGCTAGACAGCCCTGAAAATAGCTTTTCTGACAAGAAAGAAGACTTCAAGGGCCGTATACGCCCGCGCCCTGGTTGCCAGGTACTTACAGCGGAGGCGCTCCGGTCCTTTCAGGCACACATACCGCCGCTGCTCTCCTGGATCGCGTGGCCGCATCATCGGGAGGAGGTAAGAGGGTCCCCCAGGCGGGACCCGCCAAAATCGCGATCCGGCGCGGTCTCTGGAGATGGACTGCGCCGCTGGCGTGGACACTGTGGCCATGCAGGGACCCCACTATATCCACCAGGGCAAGGGGCACAGGTCGGATTTACTGAAATCCGCTTAGTATAGGCCCCGCAGTCGGGGCCGCCATCAAGGGGGTGCCCTGTGTACACTTGTCCCAGGCCCGGCCACTCTGACAGAGAGTGGAGGGCCCGGGCTGCTCAAACAGCCCACCGCCGGTGGGACTGCATGCGGCCGCGGGCTGCTCCCCTCCACCCGTCGCTCCTAACAAGACGATGCCTTCTACTGAGGCTGCTATCGGCGGTCCGCGGTCTGCTCACCGCTGCTCCACTCCCCTCCGTCCGCCGCCGCAGATCCTAACAAGCAAGCTATAGCTTGCTGTTTAATAAAGTTACTGTTTTAGGATGCGGCGCTGCGTGACATCATGACGTTATGCCGCGCGAGTGAAGAGAAGAGGAGCCGCCGCACTGGAGTCCGGACTGAAGAGCTCAGGACAGGAGCAGACAGAGTGGGAGATGACGGATTTACAAAGGGTAAGTATTTAATATATGTGTTTGTGTAATTGTTGTGAATTGTTGAGAAGGGGGCCCGGAGCTGTCTGTCAGCGTTATGTCATTGATAGGGTATGTTAACCTATTCAGGTCTGATTATGAACTCTCTTCAGTCATCAGTCAGAATGCTGTTCCCCTTAGCAACCGGTTGGAGATCAATGAATGAATAGATGACACAGGATCATTGTGTAACCTAAGCAGTTCATAGTTGATCTGTCTTAGGGGCCATCATGGCTTTATTTTATAGCAAAAGAACAAAGGATTCATGTGTGCCAATACATTTAGCCAATCAAAATACACCATGTATGTCTTGAAAACTGAAACACGTCATTTGTCAAACAATATTATAAATTGCAATTAAAATATATTTATTGCTTTGCGATTATCAGCTTTCCCGGAACATCCTTTCTGGAGGTCAGGACAGGTCAAAATCCTCCCCGATGTTCAGAACTTTTGGCGATATGCTTGACTGGCCTTGGATACATCTGGCGTTATAACAATGAGTAATTCATGCTTTGAAATACAATGTTGCTTATAACATATCTGTGAAGCTTTTAAGGAAACACGAACCTAAAGAAGTGAGGAGCAGTAAATATCTTAGTTAATGTGAAAAAGCTTGAATCAATATATATTTGCCATTTAAAAGGAAGCTCCTACACCATCATTTCCCCTCTTTTTGATTCCACTTTTTCTCCCTATTCTACCTACACTATCTAGGCCTGAAACATTCTCTTTCAGTAAACCAGTCCCCTGGACTTATAGTCCAAACCTTGGGAATTTCCCCTAACAACAATCAAAGGATAAGCAACTTCATTCTTCTGGCTGGAGAGTCACTGTCAGCTTCTTTGAGTGGGATGCATGTAATCAAGTATCACGACCTTTCATCTTAATTTAAGGTAGACATGGTTAGCAGCACTTGATATGGACCATCATATCTTGGTTCAAAGGTCTTTCTCACATGTCTCTTTAAATAGACCCAATCTCCTGGATTTAGCTTATGCGTAGCTGATCCTTCTGGGTCTGGAATGGAAGAAAACACTCGGCAATGGAGGTTAGTCAATGTTTTACAGACCTCCTGTACATAACCTGTAAAAATCATCATGATTATGTTGTAATTGTTGTGGATAATAACAATCTGTTCTTAGAGCTGACCCAAACAATATTTATATGGAGTCAGTTTACTAGGTTTCATGGGTGTGGTCCTAATATTAAACAAGACAATAGGTAGGCATTCTGGACAAGTTCTTTTGGTTTCTGTCATTTCTGTAGTTTTAGCTTAAGGTCAAAGTTCAGATGTCCCCCCTCCCACTCGCCTGGGGCTGGTAAGGCACATGGAAGGCCTGCTGTACCCCCAAATCTTTCATTATATGCTGCATGACTTCTCCCGTGAAATGTGTACCTCTATCTGATTCTATAACCTCAGGTATCCCAAATCTACATACTACTTCTGCTATCAGTTTCTTTGCAGTGGTTTTTGCTGTGGCTTTGCTTACTGGCCAGGCTTCGGCCCAGTGACTAAACATGTCCGTTGCTACTAGTACATATTCATATGGACTGCTTCGTCGCCACTGTATATAGTCAATTTGTAGTCTTTCAAATGGGTAAGAGGCTTTGGGTATAGTTCCTAGAGGTGTCTTGGTTCTTTTTCCTGGATTGCTGATTCCACAGATCCAGCATCCTGCTACAAAGTTTGTTGCAGCTTTATTGAAGCCTGGAGCTATCCAATGCTCTTGTACTCTATTCACCGTGGCTTCCTTTGAATGGTGTACTTGTCCATGAGCTACTTGTAACATAGGTGGAAATAGAGCTGCTGGTAGACAGTACTTCAATTCTCTTGACTTCCAAAGTCCATGTTCATCTTCTTCTGCCCCCAATCGTCTCCATTTCTCCTTTTCTCCTTGTGATGCTTGTTGTTGAATTTTGATCAGCTCCTGTTCACTAGGCATTTGCTTCACATCTTGAGCTACTAAGACTTGCTCAAGTTCTTTTGATTGTAAGGCAATTCTCTTGGCTTCTGCATCTGCAAATGCATTTCCTTTAGCTTCCATGGTTTGGCTCTTAGTATGTGCTTGTACCTTGATTATTCCAATTCTTTTAGGTAGTTCCAATGCTCTGAAGAGTTCCATAATCAAACTGGCATGTTTGATGGGTTTTCCGTTTGCACTTTTGAAGTCCCTACTTTTCCATATAACAGCGTAATCTTGGGACACCCCCCCAAGCATAGCGTGAATCCGTATAGATGTTGGCTGTCATATTCTCAGCATGTATGCAGGCTTTGGTCATTGCTATGAGTTCTGCTTCTTGTGCTGACATACTTGGTAGCAATGCTCCAGAGTCTATGACTTCAGTTTCAGTTGTTACTGCATATCCTGTCCTTGGGGATCCATTATCATAACATCTTGATCCATCGACGAACAGGTTCATGTCTGGATTGTCCAATGGTGTATCTTGGACATTAGGGAGAGGTAAAGTCTCTAATTCCATGAAGGCTAGGCAATCACTTCATATTTGGTAAGTCTGGCTGCAGAAAGATGCTTGCTATTTTCTTGACCTAATATTTCTGTTACAGCGTGAGGTACTTGTATACACAGTGTAATCAGGCAATCCCAATGCTGGGGCTGTTATTATGGTTTGCTTTAGTTGTCTCACTGCTCCTTCAATGGTGTCCCTGTTTTCTGCTGACGCCTCCTTTTTTATTAATTCATATAGGGGTTGCATCAGTAATGAGGCTGAGGGTATCCATTCTCTGCAATAACCAATAAGGCCCAGGAAAGCTCTGATTTCTTTTAATGTTCTTGGGGTTTTTTCTTGAGTTATTGCTTTTGTTCTTTTATCAGTAAGATGCCTTGTTCCTTGAGATATGCAGTGTCCTAAGAAGACAACTTTTTTCTGTACTAGCTGAAGCTTGTCTTTTGACACTCTGCAATCTTCATCTGCCAAAAAGATGAGTAGTGATACTGTTTCCTTTTTGCACTTCTCTTCTGTCTGTGCAGCAATAAGCAGATCATCGACATATTGAACTAACTGGGTGTCTGTAAAGTGTGGTCTCCATTTCTGCAGGATTAATGCCATTGCCTCTGAGAAATCTGATGGACTAGTGGCTCCCCCTTGGGGTAATTGTGTCCAACCATATTGTTTACCTTCGTGAGTGAATATTAGAAACTTCTGGCTTTCCCATTCATCAGTAGATAATCTGATTTTCCCTCCTTTTGAATCTTGAGATTCAACACCTTTATTGATTAATGTTGGAAAAGGGTTGCTGCGTTGAGGGTAATACATCTTCTGATGGTTACTTGTTGCATTTTGGCAGTGCTACTTCATACATGGTCAGCCTTGCCACTGACAGGTGTTTGGTTCTTGCTTGTTGAAGCTTCTCTGTACCTGCATGTGGACCCTGGATGATAAGTTCATGATTCAGCACTATGCCTGTGCTCTTGTCCTCTTCTAGGACTTCTGATTCATCACTGTGTCTGTGCTCTTATACTCTTCTAGGGCTGTTGCTGCTATCACTGCTCTGATGCCGGTAGGTGCTCTTTGATTACCGCTGTCAAGCTTGCTTAAGTTGTAGGCCACTGGTCTTCACCTCAGTCCATGATTTTGCATAAGGACTTCTATGTATGGCCTCCTTCTTTAATAGTCAGGTAGTTCTAGGGCTTGAGATGAGGCAACTGCTGTTTCCAACTGTTCAATAGCCTAATTCATATGTTGCTGTATGTAGGATGCGGACCCTCCTCCCTTTCAGTGTTGTCACACAATGCTTGCATGTAGACTGGTGCTAGAGGTATCCGTGTTCTGTAGTGTCCTACTAGGCCCAGGAATGATCATCTGACTTGCTTGACACTAGTTGGCATCTTAGCTTGCAGTCTGAATCTTTTCCTTTTCACTTTTGTTAGATGTCTGGTACCTTGAGTGTCCTAGGAAGATTAACTCTTGCTTGACTAGCTGCAATTTCTCCTTCTGAGGCTCTGTAGTCTTGGTCTTCCAGAAACTTCACTAAGGACACTGCCCCTTCTTGGTGCTTCTTTTGGTGGTGGTGGCAATCAACAGTTCATTCACATCCTGTATTTAGCTGTGTGTTTTGTGGATAAATCACTTGGTGATATAGCCCCTCCACAAAGCTATCCTGGTCCAGTAGTATTGCTTCCTTTCTTCTACAACTGGTACTGCGGGAATGAGCCAATACTGAACTTCTGTTTTAACTTGCTTCTAGATGGCTTTTTGTTCTTTCCTTTGATAAGTTGCTGGAAAGTTAAACTTCTGCTGGTGTGTACTGTATTCTCCTTGGATAAGCTTTAGTACATTGTGCTTCAGCAAAGTCACTGGACATGTACTCCAAGGTCAAGAATTGGGCTGGTATTGGTGACTGCATTTCTCTCATCTCCTGTCCCTTTAAGAATTTCTGATATCACCAGTTCTTGTGGTATCTCCCTCTGCTGTCTTCTGCGTGTGCCGGCTCCAGCATTCATTAGGCACAAACGTATTTCTCCAGTGGGCAAGGTGACTGTAATCATACCTTCTGCTGTTTCTTCTGGAGACATTATGTTCACTGGGGAGTACCTGAAGAAGCTTGTACTTCATATTGGCAGAAGAAGCATCATTCATTTGTTTTCTGGAACTTTTTCTGTCTTGTTCCTTATTATTTGCTTTAAACCCCGGAGCTTCTGTTGCTTTAAATCATGGCATTATCTCTGTAATCTTGCCAGGTAGTACTGACCACTTGTCAGATGTCTTTCTTTGTCCTTCTTAAAGCAGACTTCCTTTAGTCTCCAAACTTTCATGCAACCTTCATATTGTTTCTCAACTTTTCTTTTTTTCCAATCACCTCTCTTTATGATTCATTCATTATTCTTCATACTTTGTCCTTTCTTTACTTGCATATTCTTTCTCACTGCTGCTGGCATGTCATTTTCTTAGTCCAAGTCCACCCAGGCTGGTGTTTAACATAATGATGTTTATGCTAGGAGTTGTTGTTCCTCTTTGTCTTACTTTTCCTGTGAGAGATAGTCTTGTATAGCAGCTTGTATTTCAGGTTACATCTTTGCTTTCTTGCAGGGGTAGGGCTTAACCTCCCAATCCAGTCGTTGCAATGGCTTGATCTGTAAGTAAACGTAAAGGAATCTGGTTGTGCATAAAAAAACAGCTCTTGAAACCCTTGGGTCTCCTGTGGGTAAAGTCACTTTTATCGAACTGCCAGTGGTGACTGAGTACACTGTTGCCGACACAGGAGTTGCACACTTTCATATTCTATCATCTTGTGTGTCCTAATAGTGACTTTATCATAGTAAGTTCTGATGGACTCAGTCTTTTCCTGTTTCAAGTCTGGGGCTGCTGGTGCCCTGAGTGTCTGTGCATGACACCATCTCTTAAGTCTTGTCATGTACATCTTTGCACTTTCAAACGTTGTTCTATTTTTCTCTGTCGGAACGTCCGTTATGGCTGGGCAATCATCTACTGCATCTGCTTTTAACATGGTGCTTACTGTTTGGGCAGTTGCTGGTCCTAGTATAGCCTCACACAACTGGTGGTAGTCGACCCATGCCGGTGTCCATATGGTTTGAATTCTTTCCATATAGGCATAAACTGCTGTTGTTTTTTTTTTTTTTTTCTAGGATCTGGGGACTCTGCAACTATATTTGCGAGGTCATTGCCATACCATGGTTTGTGGTGTTGGCTCTGTACGATGTATGGTTCGTTAGTCCTGGCTGCATTATCTGGGTTGCGTATTCTCTGTACTTGTGCTGGATACAGAGAAACAGGCAATGATGACCGTCTTTCAGTATTTCTAGTCGCATAGATATCTTGGCATGGTGGTTCATGGTGTGAAATCCAGTTTCCACAATTTGGGCAATGTTCATATCCTTCTGGAACGCAAAACTGACATACCGGACACAATCTTTCTGGAAAATATGTCAGTTTATTCTGTACATTATGCACCTGGGCATGAAAAGCTGTAGAGGCTGTGTCTTGACCCCTTGCTTCTCCTCTTCACCTGATTTGCACCCTTTCGCCTATAGTTCCTGATTGTGGACAATTGTTTACTGGACTCAGCTTGATTCCAGGTGTCTACCACTCGTTTAAACATGAGGGAAGCATTAGGTAGCTAGTTTCTTTGGTTGGTCTTGTTGGGGTTTCTTGTGATAAAGTATCAGGACACTGGGGCATACTCTGTACACATAGCTCAGGTAAATCATTCGGATTTTCAACCACATATCCTTCTAAGATAGGGCTGATTATTCGTCACTCTTTTCCTTGCTCGTCTCTTTTTAATTTCACTGTTAGTGAGCTTGTAGGTAATTTCATTCTGTTCATACTATGGGTACCTTGGTGTGCATGCATATCTGGGTATAGGGGTGGGGTATAGTGTGCAGGTGCTGTTGCTGCAATTACAGGCAGTGAGTTTAACGCTGGTTGTGGTGCTATTGAGTACTCTGGTACAATGGGGAAATCATTTTCCTCATCTCTTCTTCTATTCTCTGCTCCTAATTCTTTTGCTACAGTGATCCAGATGGATGCTTGATCTCTACTATTATGCTTAATTATCCAAGGTCAAGTGTCCCCTCTGACGGGAAGCCTGCTCTTTTGAAATTCCTTTCAGAGATTTATTACCCTCCCTGTTATTAACAATATCCACGGGTTTGTCGGGCCCTGACATCTTTACAGACCGCGCTCCCATGCCTGGGTGAACGTGCGCGGAACCCCTCCTGATGTGGTATTTTAATAACTCCGTTTGAGGGACTTAAAATCTCCTTTTAAAGAATCTCTACCTAAAGAGCTTCTTCAATCCGTCTGTGGACAAATGACTGGGGTTGTCCCATTTCTCTACTTTTGTTACAGGAGGCAAATTTTTCTAGGTCAAGTGTCCCCTCTGACGGGAAGCCTGCTCTTTTGAAATTCCTTTCAGAGATTTATTACCCTCCCTGTTATTAACAATATCCACGGGTTTGAACCCATCCTGATGTGGTATTTTAATAACTCCTTTTGAGGGACTTAAAATCTCCTTTTAAAGAATCTCTACCTAAAGAGCTTCTTCAATCCGTCTGTGGACAAATGACTGGGGTTGTCTCTAGGTCAAGTGTCCCCTCTGACGGGAAGCCTGCTCTTTTGAAAATTTTCCTAAAGAGCTTCTTCAATCCGTCTGTGGACAAATGACTGGGGTTGTAGTGTTGCCCCTTCCTCCCTGCTTTTGTGGAAGATCTGTTAGTACTGCTCCCCAAGTGAGACCTGCATAATAGATTATTTCTTCTGGATCACTGAGATGCGTCCCTAATATTATTGTTAAGTTACTTCAAGGGTCTACCCCCCTGCCTATATGGCTTGTAAAGTAACAGCTAACACCGGGGACTGCTTGGATGTGAGAAATACCTATCAGTGTGTGTAGGAGAATCTAGTTTCATTTATTCAGCAGACAACCCGACTCCCCCCCACCTTTTCAAAAGCATATTGACAGAGTACATATAACAGTGCAAGGATACAAAAACAAAGATGACAGTAAATCCTATATCTGTTATCTGCGTGCACGGCAGCTGTTTGAGGCTGCACGGGCACATGGGTCTTAGACCTGGGATTATGTGGTTCCTAGGCCAATAGGTTATGATGTTAAATCAATCATTCTTAATGTAATGTTCCAACAATTCTCTTTTTAAAATGACAACCTTTTGTACAATAAAATTCATCATCATTTTCCACATAACCAAATGAGACTTCAGTGCTTGTAATTGCCAGCAATCTTGGTGCTACAGACCCTTTGTATTTTCTTAACACAACAACACAGGTACAAGATTTGCATATACCTCTTTGGTTATTTATCAATTCAAACTGGTTATCAGCATTAGAACATATCTTGGCCATGCGCCACCTTTATAAAATGGCTCTATTTTCTTAATAAACATGCATTAATACTTGCACAATTTAAAAGTTTTCTGCATACTTGATTAATTCCCCTGTGCACTTGTGACAATTTATCTGAAATTATTTACCCACAATTCAACAATATAACATAATTCAACAATATAACATAATTCAACAATATAACATACATGTATGGTACCTTAAAAAAAATTTCTTCTGACTGACGCTGGGCTCTTTAAAATATTCTCTGACCTTCCCGACTGGACTTCCCCTTGATTTACACAAGAAGCGCTGATTTCAAGTGAGCAGGTAGAAATCTACACAATAAATCTCACTTACCGGTTTTTTTTGTTTTGTTATCAGCGGTTCCTGAAAGATCAGAGGATTTATTGCCAGTGGAGGAGATGCTGGAATATCCCGGACGAGATCCCAAAATGATAGGGTATGTTAACCTATTCAGGTCTGATTATGAACTCTCTTCAGTCATCAGTCAGAATGCTGTTCCCCTTAGCAACCGGTTGGAGATCAGTGAATGAATAGATGACACAGGATCATTGTGTAACCTAAGCAGTTCATAGTTGATCTGTCTTAGGGGCCATCATGGCTTTATTTTATAGCAAAAGAACAAAGGATTCATGTGTGCCAATACATTTAGCCAATCAAAATACACCATGTATGTCTTGAAAACTGAAACACGTCATTTGTCAAACAATATTATAAATTGCAATTAAAATATATTTATTGCTTTGCGATTATCAGCTTTCCCGGAACATCCTTTCTGGAGGTCAGGACAGGTCAAAATCCTCCCCGATGTTCAGAACTTTTGGCGATATGCTTGACTGGCCTTGGATACATCTGGCGTTATAACAATGAGTAATTCATGCTTTGAAATACAATGTTGCTTATAACATATCTGTGAAGCTTTTAAGGAAACACGAACCTAAAGAAGTGAGGAGCAGTAAATATCTTAGTTAATGTGAAAAAGCTTGAATCAATATATATTTGCCATTTAAAAGGAAGCTCCTACACCATCATCATTAATAACACAAAGGACTGGAGGAGGACACACAGTGGGGCCTCTATGTCGCACTGGCACTGCAGAACATAACTCGTCCATAGGGGGGGGGTCGTCCATAAGGGAAGGGGGGTGTCAGAGGCAGCGCCAGATTAACAATGGGGCTGATGGAGCTGCAGCTCCAGGCCCACAATCAAAATAGGCCCACAACATATGTACAGTGCTGTGCTGCTGTAGACAGGACTATTCTTCCTTCTAGAGAAGCCTGCCAGTGTCCATCCAAGGCCCCACTCTCAGCTGCAACTACCGCCTCCCGGGCCCGTAAGTACCTCACCTCTCCCTCCGGCAGCAGTGCAGTTGGTTGGATCAAAGATAACACAGCTGCCAGCATGGATGGTTCACACATGATAGCGTACTGGAAGGTTTCCCTAGCCCTCCATGCACTGCTTACGCACATGGACTCGACGCCTCCTCTGCACAATGTGTGATGTCACAAATGCTCCGCCCCCAGCGCTGCACACGACATAACTTTGCCGTCCACCAGCGGCTATGTCAAGTGACTCCAGACGCAACTGTCCAGACCACATAGGCAGGCGGTCCAGCGGCGGTGGTATGGTGACTAATCCTCCTGACCTGCTGGCTGCTGCGCTTTATAGTAAAAAAAAGGGGAAGGGGGCCCTGCTTGTTTTTTCAGTCCCGGGTCCCACAATTTCTGGTGGCAGACCTGCCCGCAGTACCCAGTGGTGAAGTCCAGCTGAGGGGTTAAGGCTCTGACCTGTACCCCCTCCCCCAGCCCCAGGCGCCATCTACAGCAGATGTTCCCACCCTGGAGCTGCATTTCTCTCTCCCTCAATCCCTGTCAGCGTTTGGGCGCCATTACACAGAGCTGCACTGATTCTAGGACTGCTGGGCATTGTCTCCTCTGTAAAGCCGCCTGCCTCATCAGCGCTGTGGATTTACAGGACACTTAAGTATTCTACATGTCGTTTAGACAGTGTTAGTTAAGAAAAAGTTCATAACTATAGGGATATTTAGTACAAGCATACCTCCCAACTGTCCCGATTTTCGCGGGACAGTCCCGTTTTTTGGGGACTGTCCCGTTGTCCCACCCGCGGGCCGCAGTATCCCGCGGTTGGTGGGTCAGTTTGGAGGCTCTGTCAATCGCTGCTCTGCTTAGCAGAGCAGCAGTGAATAGACGCTGTGCGCATGCGCACAGCGTCTATTCAGTGGAGTCAGAGGGAGAGGGAGCATGCCAGCGGCTCACAGAGCGCTGGGCATGCCCCCTCAGTGACGAAAACGGGGGCGTGGCTCGCGATCGCAGGTCCTCCCGCGAAACCACGCCCCCTTTTCATAGGCCACACCCCTTTTCGGGAACGCACGCGGCTTCGCCGCACAAGTGTCCCGCTCCACAGAACAGTAAAGTTGGGAGGTATGAGTACAAGTACCCTGTGATATACATCCAGTATTATTTACTGTGCATTGTTATATCTGTATACATACATAGCTTTACTTAGTATTGCTAGTCAGTGCAGTTTTATTGTTATTTGTAATCATTTCTGCATTGTACATGTGACTGTGTGTACCAATAACTGCTGTGTGGTTCCTATTCCGTGTATCTCACACATATTGAAATCCCTATATTCCGTACCCTGACGGGGCTAAATGCATCAGGGTCATATATATAGAGAGAGTTTCACAGGATACACTGGTATTTTTCTCTGTGTGTTTCAGTCACTTTATACCAGTGACTTCCTCTGTTTGTGACCTGCATTGCAATCACACTCCACATGTTTTTTTTGTCAGGTACTGTGTCTGGCTATATTGTACTGTTATGCCCTAGAGCTACATTCTCCAATAATGTCTGCGTCACAGGGCGGAAATCTGTGGCTGGTCCTGCGTTATGCAGCGCTGACGCCGCAGATTTATCTGAGGAAAATATTCTAGCTGAGCGTCCAGGTATTGGGGGTTCTGTACCCCTCGGTCAGCCTGCAGCACCGGTGGCACACCAAGACCCTCCTTGGGCTGCTTTTTCTAATTGACTGACTACGCTAGTAACGAGACTTGCGCCCCCTGTGGGACCTCCTGTGCCTGTACAATCACATATTGTCCCTGTAGTAAATCCACCATGGGTGGATTCTCTGTCGACTCAGTTGCAGCAGTTAAATCAGCCTTTTGTTAAACAAAAGCCTGACCCTCGCACCCCTAGGACCAAAGGGTCATCTAAGTGGACCATTTCTTCCTCACAATCCACGCATGTTTCGGATACTTCATCCGATGAAGATGGCATATATCGATGAAGATGCAGATGCTTCTGATGGGGAATCTACAACTGATTCTTCAGATTGATGATGAAACCGAACCTCCAGATACAACTAAGTAACCTGATAAGTTCAAACATCATAAGGTTACTAAATTCGTTTTGCCACATTCTGACCATTTAGTTGACATATGTCAGGAATCCTGGGAGTCTCCAGGAAAGAAATTCTCCCTGTCTAAAAAGATGCTAGCTCATTATCCCCTCGCTGCAGAGTTAGGTAAAAATTGGGAAACGCCGCCCGCCGGTGGACTTACATGTCACACGCCTGGTGGTGTCATCTACTCTGCCTGTCACTACCGTCACCTCTCTGAAAGGAACCGACGGATAAACGTGGAGGGTTACTTGAAGTCTATTTACACTCTTGCGGTGCATAGACCTACTATAGCAGCTTCTTGGGCTGCAAAAGCTATTGAAGCCTGAGTTCAAGAAGTTGAAGCGGAGCTACCTTCTAATTTTTCTGATAATGCCAGACATATATTACCACAGCCTCTCATTACATTCAGGAGGCGGCCTCTGATGCCGGTGTCCTGGCAGCCATACCGTCTACTACGTTCATTCTGGCTCGCCGGATTCTGTGGTTGCAGGTCCTGGTCTGTGGATCTGGACTCTAAAAAGACCTTGGAGGTGATCCCTTTTAAGGGAGACATCCTTTTTGGGGAAGATCTGAACAAGATTGTTGCGGACCTAGCGTCTGCTAAAACTGTATGTCTACCGAGTACTAATCCTTCGGCTTTGAAGGCTAAAAGTACCACCTTTCGTTCCTTTCGACCTCCTAGTAAAGCAAAGGGTAAGGTGCACCCGAAACAGGCTTGCACTTCCAAAACCTCTAAGCCCAAACCTAAACGTTCCTGGGCTGCCTGTCAGCCTGCTTCCAAACCAGACAAGCCTGCTGCATGACGGGGCGGGCCTCCCCCTGGGGGACCCCAGGGTGGGAGACCGACTTCTGCGGTTCACTCAGGTATGGTTACAGACCACTTCAGATGCCTGGGTGAGGGAAGTCGTCACTTACGGATATGCCATCTCTTTCAAGAAACGTCCCCCTCGCCAGTTTTGTTTGAAAAACATCCCTTCAGATCCATTGAAAGCAAAAACACTGCATTTGGTGGTACAATCCCTCCTGGACACAGGAGTGATGGTGCCGATGCCTCTGGCACAGAGAGGCAGGGGGTACTATTCAACGCTGTTCCTAGTTCCGAATCCGAACCGGCCCATTCTCAACCTCAAGCCTTTGAACAAATTTGTGAAGGTATCCAAATTCCGTATAGGAAACTATTCGCTCTATTGTTCTGGCCTTGGCGCCCAAGGACAATATGGTATCCCTGGACATACAGGATGCTTACCTACATATACCTATTGCCATGTCGCATCAGAAATATCTGCGGTTTGCTATTGGCAACCAACATTATCAATTCCAGGACTTGCCTTTTGGACTGACCACGGCTCCACAAATCTTCACCAAGGTCATGGCGGTCATGACGGCACTTTTCTGACGTCAGGGTATCAGGATCCTACCGTATCTGGACGACTAGTTAATCCTGGCAAACTCCCCAGAGGTTCTCCTCCATCATCTGGAACTGACGGTCCAATTCCTGCATGCCCACGGGTGGCTCATCAACTGGAAGAAATACTCACTGGTCCCTGCTCAGAGCATGGTGCACCTGGGGGCATTATTGGACACATACAACCAGCGGTTGTTCTTGTCTCAGGAGAAGGTCCTATCTCACCCACGTGTGTCGATACACTCGGCGATGCAAGTACTAGGCCTCATGGTGTCGGCTTTCGACATGTTAGAGTACGCTCAATTTCATTCTCACCCTCTGCAGTGGTTAATCCTTTCTAAGTGGGACGGCCTGCCTCACCGGATCAGGTCTCAAATGATTTCCTTGACTCCGGAAGTTCATCTGTCTCTGAGCTGGTGGCTTCAGGACCAACGATTGAGCAGGGGTCGTCCCTTCTGGATTTCCAACTGGGTCCTCCTGACGGCGGATGCCAGTCTGCGGGGTTGGGGCGCGGTGTTGGAGCAACACTCTCTTCTGGGTCGGTGGACCAGGGAGGAATCTCTCGGTCCGATAAACATTCTGGAGTTGCGGGCAGTGTTAAATGCTCTGAAACTGGCCCTGCCTCTAGTACAGAACAGGCCTGTTCAAGTACAGTCAGACAATGCCACCACAGTGGCGTACATAAATCATCAAGGCGGCACTCGAAACCGCATGGCAATGAAGTGTCAAAGATTCTTCTATGGGTGGAACGCCATCTGCCAGCCATATCGGCAGTGTTCATTCCGGGGGCCCTCATCTGGGAAGCGGACTTCCTCAGTCGTCAGGACATACACGGCGGAGAGTAGAACCTTCATCTGGAAGTCTTTCAAATCCTAGTGGGCAAGTGGGGCCTACCAGATGTAGATCTGATGGCGTCTCAATACAATCACAAGGTTCCGGTCTTCTGAACAAGGACAAGGGATCCTCAAGCAGCGCTCGTGGATGCACTGGCAATTCCATGGACCTTTCGGCTGCCATACTCCTGCCCAGGGTAATAATGAAGTTCAAGCAAGGAGGAGGATTACTACTTCTAATCGCTCCAGCGTGGCCCAGACGGCATTGGTTTTCAGACCTGCAGGGTCTCTCAAAAGAGCATCTTCTTCTACTTCCACAACGCCCAGACCTCCTCGTTCAGGGCTTGTGTCTACCAGGATCTGGCCCAACTGGCTTTGACAGCGTGGCTCTTGAAGCTTCAGTTCTGAGGGCCAAAGGATTTTTTGAGGCGGTCATACAAACTATGTTTAAAGCTCGGAATTATTATAGGGTCTGGAATTCTTACTTCACCTGGTGTGCGGCTAAGAATTATGATGCATACAAGTTCAGTACTGCCAAACTTTTGGCTTTTCTGTGACAGGGCCTGGACTTAGGCCTTCATCTGGCCTCCCTCAAGGTTCATATTTCAGCATTGTCGGTATGGTTTCAGAGAAAGATTGCGACTCTGCCTGACATTCATACCTTCACGCAGGGTGTTTTACGGATTCAACCTCCCTATGTTCCTGCTGTGACTCCTTGGGATTTGTCGGTTGTTCTGGATGCCCTACAAGAGTCTCTGTTTGAACCTCTTGAATCTGTGGACCTTAAATGGCTTACACTTAAGGTCTTATTTTTGCTGGCTATTGCCTCTGCTAGAAGGGTTTCGGACTTGGGTGCCTTATCCTGTCGGTCACCCTTTCTGATTTTTCACTGTGACCGTGCGGTTTTTAGAACTCGCCCTGGTAATCTGCCTAAGGTGGTGTCGTCTTTCCACCTTTACCAAGAGATTGTGGTTCCGGCCTTTATCTCTCCTAACTTGTCCTCCAAAGAGCGGTCTTTGGATGTGGTACGGGCTCTCCGTATCTATGTGAAGAGAATCGCCTCCATTAGGAGATCTGATTATCTCTTTGTTCTTTTTGGTTTTCATAATCGTGGCTGGCCTGCGAATAAGCAGACCTTGGCCAGATGGATTACAATGGTGATTGCACAAGCTTATGTACAGGCTGGACTTCCAGCTGCTGCTACTATCAAGGCCCATTCTACACGGTCTGTTGGACCATCTTGGGCGGCCCGCCGTGGTGCATCCCTAGAACAACTGTGCAAGGTGGCTACGTGGTCCTCAGTGAACACGTTCATTAGGTTCAATATCTTTGATACTTCCGCCTCCCATGATGCTTCCTTTGGACGCTGGGTTCTTGTGCCCACTACAGTGCGTCCCCTCCCATGAGGAACTGCTTTAGGACATCCCCAATGTTATTCCCTGTGGAATACCAATGTACCCCGCTGTAGATAAGGAGATTTATGGTAAGAACTTACCTTTGTTAAATCTCTTTCTGCGAGATACACTGGATCCAACAGGGCGCCCACCCTCACGCATTTAGCTTCTTTGGGTTTGTATAACATTAGCCGCTGGTACCTTCTCCTGTCGTGAGAATGTGGTGTACGTGGCTACTACCTGTTATCGTCTCTTTTACCTGCTACTGCATTGGACTGGTTAACAAAACTGAGCTCCAGTGCCTGGAGGCGGGGATATAGAGGAGGTGGTGCAAGGCATCCTGGGAACAGTCAAAGCTTTAGCCTGTTGGTGCCTCGGATCAAGATCCAACTCTACACCCCGATGGAATCCAGTGTACCTCGCAGAGAGAGATTTAAGGTAAGTACTTACCATAAATCTCCTTTTTTACAGTGAAAATGTGATTTTGACGCTAATTGAATACCCCCCATAGGCTCCAAAAGAAATTTGCACCAGAGAAGGATATCACATGCCCAGTACTCATGCCTCTTATCGGATGCTTTCTCCTGGCAGACTTTGATGATAATTGCCAGGTAAATGATCTGATATTGCTGTGAACAGTGGTGATAACTAAAGCTATTAATAAATGGAACAATAATGCAGAGCTTAATAAATAGGTCCATTAAGGTTTCAATGTAATTGTCACATCCACTGGCTCTCTAGGTATTACCTTGATTAAACTTTTTAATTGTTTGTTTGTGACCAGAGATACTAGACAATCCCTCACTAAAATGTGCAACAGCTTGCAGGGATTATTACCATGGGGAGGCATTTGATATCCCGGCTGTCGGGATCCCGGCACTCAGCATACCGGCGCCAGAATCCCGACGCTCAGCATACCAGCGCCGCAATCCCGACAGCTGGCATATCAACAACTATTACCCCTCTTGGGGATTCCACAAC